>NC_142258.1:2063691-2219373 GCF_052056855.1 Sturnus vulgaris
TTTTTTTAATTTTATCCTTTTTAAGATGTCTTCTGCTGGTTTGTGGGTGTGCTGGTGTGAGCTCTGATGGTTCAGTGTTTGGAGTTAACTCAGATCCTTGCCCATCCCAATCCCCTGGATCCCAGGAGCAGCCAGGGGCAGACCCAGTGTGGGAGTCTCCTCCAGAGGATGAGTGGCCACAAGAGGATCAGCAGAAAACATGGAATTACCCAAAAAAACACCCCTGGGACTCAGCAACACATGATCTATTCCAAAAGAGCTGGAAAACTTTCTTGGGGAAAAAAAAAAAAAAAAAGGGGGGGGAATTTATTTTCCTTGGAAAAAAAAAAAAAGGAATTTATTTTCCTTGGAAAAAAAAAAAAAGGAATTTATTTTCCTTGCAAAGACCCCTTTGCTTTGCTCTTCATCACTGCCATGAAGAAATTTCTAGTCTGAGCCTTTTGGCATCCAGATTTCCTTGAAGATTTGGGCTGAGGCTAAAGCAGGGATTTACCAACCTGACCCCTGGGCTGGCATTTGAAGAAATCCTTGGGTTTGTGTCTATTTTATTCAATTTCCAAAGCACTGTCACCACAGACCATATTTTCTCTCCCTCCTTGTTTTCTGTCCCTCCCCCAGACAATAGGGTGGCTCCAGGCCAGGCTTTTGCTTTCCTTGGGGTGTTCTTGCAGTTTGCATTCCCAGCAAGGTCCCTTGTCAAGGGAAAACCCCAGGGATATTCCCAGCACATCTCGTGCAGATTTTTTTTAAAAATGCCACTTTGGCCTCGAGTGAAGCTCAGAAAATGAGAAGGGAATTTTAGGAAGAGTTCTCTGACAGCCATCACTCTTCATAAAAACTGCAGCTTTCATTTCCAAGGCAGGGCATGAGTTCCTACCCTAATTGAATTAGCATCCTAAAGCCACAGCTGGAAAATCCTCATAGAATGTGGTTTCTAAGTGACAAAAAAAATACTAATTTAATGTTTATTCATTCAGGTCTGGGGGGAAATTCTTTGGTGTGTGGAGAATTCCCATTTATGGGCTGACAATGACAAGGAGCTGTCACTGCATTTCTGGGGGGTGATTTTCATCAGCTTTGGATTTGGTTTTTATTCAGCAATTTGAGGAACACTTGGAGAACCAATTATCCCCAAATTTGGAGGAATGTAACATTTTGGTCCATGACTGTCACAGGATTGAGCTCCTCTTTTGGGATTTCAGACTGAGCTTGAGCTGCTCCTTGTGTGGTAACCTCTGTCTGCCAGGTCAAAGCCTTCTCCTCCACCTGATCTGTGGGAAAAAATGAGATGGAGAAGTGGGAAAAAATGAGGAGAGGCCACAGAGACAGAAAGAATGGTCAGGGAATGATCTGAGACTGGCACTTTCTCTGCTCACCTTCTCCACGTCCTCTCAACCCCAGAAAAAAAAAAGAAAAGAAAAAAAAAACAAAACAACAGCTCCTGGTTCTTGTTTGAAGGATTCAGTGTTAGGGAATCAGCCCTCCCCTGTGGATGGAATACACTCATGTTTATTCTTCTACTAAAAATACAAATCTGGTGAGTTTAGTCTGAATTAGCCAAGTTCATTTTTTCACTGGATGTGATTTTGCTTCTTTCTTGTAGCCCTTCTCCTTTTCAGAGGAACAGCAGATAAAATACTCTGATAGTCTGGTGAGCAGGAGAGCAGTGAACTCCTTTAATCTCTCGGTGTGGAGCAGCTTTTCAAGACCTGCTTCAAGTGTTTTCCTCTTTCTGAGCTGCTGCTCGTTAGGGCTCCATAATGAATTACACCACTCATCCATCACTGACCATTTCCTTGCTCCTGTGCCTGGCTTTGGAAGCAAAGGCTGCTCTCTAAGGCTCCTGTTTGAGGGTTTTCCTTTTGTCCTTTTCCCAATCTCAGCTTTCCAAAGTCCAGTTCAGCCTTGCTGTGTCAGATTTGGGTTAAAATGCTCCTGGTGGGGGCGAACCCCCAGCAGTCAATGCTGAGCTGCCTCAGCTCTTCCTGGTGGGGAGGACAACTGGAATCCAGCCCAATTCCCACCCTCCAGCAGAAATAAGATGTGGAGCTTCCCTATCAAAAGATCTGGGTTGTTTTCCCTTCTCTGGTCTCACTGGATCCGTGGATGGAACATTAATTCCCTGCAGGCTGGACAAGAGACTCCTCTCTGACTTCAAAAGCTTGGAACTGTCCCCACGGGGACTCGGTGCCACGAAAAAAAAGCCAAGAACTCCTCGCCCCAGCAGAGCCCTGAAGGGCAGGACCTGAATTTGCTCCTGTCCAGGATTTTATCTCCTCTTGGTGCTGTAATTCTTGGGCTTATCTCAACCCGAGCTCCTTTTCTGGCATTGCCCAACAGCAGCTGGGGGACAAAAACAACAACCTGGAGACCCTGGAGAGCCACAGGGATGTGAACTCAGGGAGCAGGAATGGGAATGTGTGAGCAGCCAGCTCTGGGAATGGTGGATTTGGGGAGATGAGGAAGTGTGGGCTGTGCTGCAGAGATCCCTGAGGGGTCGAACAGAATTCCAGAGGAACAAAAACCCTGCTGGGGATTCCACAGGTCCAAAAATCCTGCTGGGGATTCCACAGGTCCAAAAATCCTGCTGGCTCCTGGGGCTGAGGGCACACAGAAGGAGAACCTTGCTCGGGTCAGCCTGAGGTGACTTCACCCTCCAAGGTTCTGGCTCTCCACCAGTCCTGGAATTCTCACAGATTCTCTGTTTTCCAGGCAGATGTGCCCATTTTCTCCTGTGCATTAATCAGGCTGTGTTTTCCCACTGCCAGCATTGCTGCCTTGGCTGGAGAGGGATGGAAGGAAGATGGGGAGGACTCGGGGCCTTGGAAAGGCTTGGCAGGAGTTCAGTTTTATGAGGAATTGCTCTGGACAGGCATCCCAGGGAGCTGAGTGCACCAACAACGGGAATGCCAATGGATGCCAGAGCACCAAGAGGCACAGGGGGAAGCGGCTTCACCCAGGAGAGAGGCAGCAGGAAACACAAAATTCCTTCAGAGCCAGCTGGGGGTGTGGAGAGAGAAGCCCTTCCCTAGAGCTGAGGAGGTTATTGCAGGGTATTTGCAGTGGAAGGGCACAAATCCAGCTGGGATACACCGGGAGAGGCTGCAGCCTCTCCTGGAAGCTCTCCCTGCCCCTCTGGGTGCCCTGGGGACAATGGCAGTGTCCCCACAGCGTCCCAGAAGGGAAGGTCCAGGAGAGTCACAGATACTCACCAGCATCTCCAGCTCTTGTGGCTTCTCTGAGATCCTCAGGGCACCAAGAATTATCTCCAAAACATTTTTCATCTGTGCTCCTCTCCCTGCAGTCCACAGCCCCCCTTGGCGCTGGATTCCCAGGAAATGATGGATAGCCCCTGGCTGCCAGAGAGAGGCGAAATCTGGAGTTTTCTGCGCGCCCAAGTTAAGGGGAGCTGGATGGATCACAGAGCTGAGCTGTTCAGAGCCAGAGCCACTTCTCAGGGCCTGCTGGGGCTGCCAGAGCTGAGGCTGCTGCCAGAGCTGGATTCCTGCTCCTGGTGGAGCATCCCAGCCTGTGGAGAAAAGCTGCTGCCCCCTCCCATTCCCTCCAGCATGATTCATGCACCTTCTCCCTGTCTGCTCTCAGTAGATCTCAGAGCGCTCTGGAGGCATCACTTATGGATCCCCGAGGGAATTCCAAAGGGGAACGTGGAGTTACAGGATGGCAATGATTCTCCAAGGTCACAGACACACACACGGGCTGTCCCTGACCCAGCTCCTGCTCCTCAGCACATCCCTGGGAATGTGCCTGGGGCCCTTCTCCATGCCCAGGCCTTGCTGGAGGCCAAGGGCTGAAGAGGACTTTTCCTTTTCCTTTTCCTTTTCCTTTTCCTTTTCCTTTTCCTTTTCCTTTTCCTTTTCCTTTTCCATCTCCTTCTCCATCCCCTTCTCCTTCTCCTTCTCCTTCTCCTTCTCCTTCTCCTTCTCCTTCTCCTTCTCTTTCTCCTTCTCCATCCCCATCTCCATCTATCTCCATCTCCTCCTTCTCCTTCTCTTTCTCCATCCCCTTCTCCTTTCCCTCTTCCCTCTTCCCTCCATCAAAATCCAGACAATATCTTTTTACAGATAACCTGGCAATAACTCCCATGTCACCCTAAATTCTTTGGGGTTTCATCGATGCCACAAGTTTGCAGGCTGATTTTTCAGGCATCAAAATACTCAGGCTGCTTAGAGCAAAACCCAACGCCCCCTTCTGTTACCTCGACCTCGAAAGTTTGTTTATCACTTTTATTTTAATTCCCTGTAATTATTTGCTCGTTTGCCTCCCCAGCAGTGTCTGTGGTGTGTTTGTGCTCATTTCTAATGGCTCCCAAACCATCAGTGGTCCAGCAGACAGGAGTAGGAAAAGCTATTCCAGAAGGCAGCAGAGGCAGATGAAATAACCCAGCCCAGCCATCCACATCCCTGTTTTATCTTTATTATTCCCTGGAGGATGGTAATAATGTTAGGGAAATTGCAGAGCCAGTTTAGGCTTTATAGCAATTACAGCCTGCACTGGGTGATTGGACTATTCCCATTTCTTTAATATAAAAAATCCCCTCTTTCATCAGCAAGAGCTGTGTTAATTTTATAATGACAGATATCACACTGATAAACTTTCTGATTAAATGAAGCACAGTCAAAATAACCAAAAAAAACTGTGGCTGTGCCACCTCAGAGATGAAAACTCTCCCAAACTCAGAGCTCACTAAATTGCACCTCAGAGACCAGGAATCCCTGGGCTTGACTGCCTGGATCACCTCCTAGTTCTTTGTTTTTTAGGGATAAAATCCCTCTCGCGGTGCTGAGAACTCGCTTTGTCTCAGTCAGGAGCTGCTAACAGGGCGATTAAAGTGGAGCAGAGACAAATGTGAGCAGTTCCTTGCAGGTGGGAGCGGGTCAGGTCGCTCTGCCCTTGGTGTTCTCTGCCTGAATCACCAAAAATCCGCTCCGGGAGGTGTTTGTGAGGCTTGGGTTCTGTGCTGGGATGGAATCCAGCAGGGAGAGCTGTGATGCTGGTGGTGTGAAGAGTTTTTGTGCTGTTTTTATGTCATTTGTCACGTCCTTCAGCTCCCCTGGGGGGCTTGGAACACCTCCAGCAGCACCTGGAGCTGCCGGTGTTGGTGTCTGGGATAAGGATTTTCCCGTGGGACACCAAAAGCTGAAATCTGGGAAGTTCTTGTTGAGAAGAAAAGCAAAAGGCTCAGGGTGTTCTCCACTCCCTGGAGCACTGCAAACCCTCCATGCCAGTGAAACCTTTGGGATCCAGCTCCTCTTGTGGCTTCTTGCTGTCTCAGAGTCCCAAAAAGGGGAAAGGAAACCCAAAACCCAAAGCAGAGCCAGGTCCCAAAGCAGCCCTGCCCCACAGACTGCCCTGGGGTGCCCAAATTCCAGATGAGTGGAGGGTGATGGAGAAGCTGCTGCTTTCCCCAGGGCCATTTTCTGCTCCTTCCCCTGCACAAAGAACTCCCAGGCTGCTGGGAGCCAAGGGGAAGCTGATTTCTCCCTGCTTTGCTCGCGTTGAAAATGTGATGGAGTGATTTCATTCATGACCTCGACTTGCCTGACCCTTCTTCTGCTTTCTCCCTGTGTAGGTAGGGAACCTTGGCCTACTTTTTATGCTCCTGTTTTTTATCTATGCTGCCCTGGGAGTGGAATTGTTTGGCAAGCTCGGTGAGTAATGGTTCTGACGCCGCTCGCTCCATCCGGTTGGTGTTTATTTGGTATCTGGCTGCTTCCTTCTCTCTCTCTCCCTCTCTCATTCTTGGGCCTTCCTCAGCTTCACACTCATGTCCTGGAGATGGAAGTTTTCTCTGGATCTCAGGGTCACAGCTGACACACGAGGATGGAACCCAGAACCTTTCTGACACACACACACACACACACACACACATTGAGGGCTTTGTCCAACGCCACCCTTGGCTGCAGAGGAGCTCTTTGCTGTTTAAATATCATGGATTTGTTCAAGTTTGCTACTGGAGACAGAGCTGGATGGGGGTCATGTTCCTGCTGGAGAGATGCCACCACAAACATGTCCCTGCTCCCCACATCAGCTCTGTGCACTTGGCTGCCACTGCTCTTCCAGCTCCCAGGGCTCGTCTCTCCCAAATTCTCAGCATCACCTTCCCCTCTCTCCATCAGTCAGGAGCCATCCAGCACTCCCTGCTTCTCCAGAATTAATTAATCCTCCAGTCTGAGGACACTGGAGCTGCTCAGGAATGTGCCCAGCACTAAAATCAGAGCAAACCCAACCTTGCCCAGCTTGGGAAATGCTGGTGGAAGGAGCTGTGTCTGCATCCTCAACATTTCCATCCCAATTAGAGCTCCAGGAGCACCAGAAGGGCCCTTCCTGAGCAGAGTTTATGGCTGTCATTAATCCCCTTTATGAGCCCAGCCCTCTGCTCAGATTACAAGTGCCTGAGAGCAGAATAATTCTTTCAACCAAAACCAAATTATTTTTCAGTCTCCTACAAATTCCGGGGGAAAGAATTAGTTCTGCACCCACCCTGAGTGAAACAGTGTGGGTTCATATTCCATCCCTGGAGTTATGGGTGTGTTTGTTCAGTCACAGAGGTGGGAAATGGCTCTTCTGGTGTTTCCACACCCAGCTGGGCAATGCCAGCCCAAGGAACCCCACTGGGGCAGGACTCTGCTTCCAAGCCCAATTTAATGGAAATATTCTCTCCTTTTTCCTGGTCAGTCCACACCAGCCACAAGAACCATCAACCCTCTCTTCCCCCAGGACTGGTCATTTGTGGGTTTTTCTTGGATATTTTTTTGTTGTTTTTCCTTCCAATTTACCTCAGAATAATTACCTAAGACTGAAATGCCCAAGCAAGAGCCATTGCTGCCTGTCCTAATGGATATTTAACGAGGCAGTGTTTTATGGGAAGATGGATATTTCATATGTTCAATTTGCATTCATTAGGCTATTAATTCTCAGGGGGAAAATGTCAAATTGCTCCACTTTATCTCAGTGAAAATATCCCTCGTGGTGGATGTAAAAAAATCATCAACGGGAAAACAGACAAAGGAGGCTGGAGAGCAGGAGTAAAGAAAATCACAGGAATCATAAGATCATGGAATCATGGAAGGGAAAATCACAGGAATCATAAGATCATGGAATAATGGAAGGGAAAATCACAGGAATTATAAGATCATGGAAGGGTTTGGGTTGAAAAGGACTCCAAAGCCCACCCAGTGCCACCCCCTGCCATGGCAGGGACACCTCCCACCAGCCCAGGTTGCTCCAGGTCCTGTCCAACCTGGCCTTGAATGTTTCCAGGGATGAAAATTCCACCAGCAGCATTTCCACACCTCCTGGGTGTCCTGTCCCAAAGTTCTCCAGCTGGAATCCCCTTTCCCCCTGCTCCTCCTGAGCAGGACATCACCGCTCCCTAATAAATAAATCCATGGGACGTAGCTCAGGGTGCCACCCCCAGCTCTGGGGGCTGCTGTGGGTAACCCAGGGTGCCTTGGCTGATGTGCTGCTCCTTCCCTGCCCCACAGATTGCAGTGATGAGAATCCCTGTGAGGGGCTGAGCCGCCACGCCACCTTCACCAACTTTGGCATGGCCTTCCTCACCCTCTTCAGGGTGTCCACGGGGGACAACTGGAACGGCATCATGAAGGTGTGTGCAGTCTCTGGGGGCTTCTCCTCTCTTCTGGGAGAGCTGTAGGTACAGTTTTCAAATGGATTTAGGCGACTCATGGGTGAAAACTAAAATGGTTCCTCTTAAAGCATCAAAATGAGGCTTCCTGGTGTAAAAGCCAGGTGTGTTTTCAAGCAGGGAATTGTCCTAAGTCTCAGCCAGCCTGAAGGTTTGTTCCTGGATATAATAGTTAAGGAAAATGATGCCAGTGTTTTGGCTGGGAGGAGTAGTCATGTGCTCTGTGTCTTTGGGATGTGTTATGGAATACGGGATCATGGAATGGTTTGGGTTGGAAGGGACCTTAAAGCTGATCCAGTGCCACCCCCTGCCATGGGCAGGGACACCTTCCACCATCCCGGGTTGCTCCACGCTCTGTCCAACCCAGCCTGGAACACTCCAGGGATGGGAAACCCAAAACTTCTGGGCAGCCTCTCCCCCTTTAATTCACGATCTCTGTGTTTTCTCTTACTTACAAAGCTGTGCTTTGTGTCCTTTTGGTGTTTGTGCACCTGGAGCCCCAGCAGAGCCCCACTAACCCCTGCCCCGTCCCTTAACACTTAGGATAGCAGTGAAATCCTCTTTTTAGCCCTCACAATGTGCGTTTGGTGTGCAGGACACGCTGCGGGAGTGCACCCGGGAGGACAAGCACTGCCTCACGTACCTGCCCGTCATCTCCCCCGTCTACTTCGTCACCTTCGTCCTCATCGCCCAGTTCGTGCTGGTCAACGTGGTGGTGGCAGTGCTGATGAAGCACCTGGAGGAGAGCAACAAGGAGGCCAAGGAGGACGCAGAGATGGACGCGGAGATCGAGCTGGAGATGTCCAGGGGAAGCGGCGGCAGCAGGAGCGGGGCGGCGGCCACGGAGAGCCGGGGGCTGCACGGGCACCGGGAGCAGAGCCAGGGCAAGCAGCAAAGCCTGGTGAGAGCCTGCACACAGCTGGGTTAGGATAAATTTGGGAGGAAACCTCTGGGGTTCCACACGGAGCCAGAGGAACGGGAGACAAGGAGCTGTCCCAGGGACAGCAGGGATGTCACTGCCACTCCACGCCCTGCAGGTGGAAGGTGCTGGAAATGTTATCCCAGCCGTAATTCCACGGGAGGATTTAAAGTCCGTCTCCCCACTTCATTCTCAGGTTGTGGATTTTAAGTTCAGAGCCATAAAAACCACAGGTCCCTGTGCTGCTGTCCCAGCCAGCCCCTGGCCATTTTTCAGGGCAGCAGGACCAAGGAGCAATCCCAAAAAACCTGGGAATGCTGGCACTGGGAGCCCTGACATGGGATGGGACAAATTCCCCTCACATGGGCACTGCTCAGGTTCCATTTAATCCCACTTTGGGATTTCCAGAGGATCCTGGTGTAAACCTGCAGCTCCCCACTGGCTCTGCTCAGGACATGCAGGACTTGGGAGGCTGGAGGTTCCTGGGTTGATTTTCCAGACACTGATTCCTATCAGTCCTCCAGGAAAACAATCAGAAGTGCAGGGAGGGGAAGGAGGGCGTGAGATAATTGTCTCATCCCATGTCAGCAGCCTGTGATTAAGAGTGAACATGGAATTGCTCTGTCACCGCCATCACAAATAAATCTACCGCGAAATCAGTGGGGGCTTGGAGATTAAATTACATTAAATTAGATTTTTGTGAAATCTATCAGACTCCATTAGGGCGAGGAAAAAGATTTGGTTACACAGCAATGGGGAATTGACTGTTTGAATGTTGTTCCTGACAGACATTCCTGCAGGGAAATGCACAGGTTGCTTTTCTAATCCAGGGAAGAGAGGGCACATCCTTTCACAAGGGCTGGGATTGCAAACAGTGCATTCTCCTTGGGTTTTCCTCATCTTCCAATACTTCCCAAGGACATCAGGAGCCAGGCAAAGCCTCCTTTTAACCCTGGAGGGTTTAACCATGTCCTGCCACCGTCCCACAAAAGCCCAGGCCACCAGGCTGAGGTGGCTGATGTCCCACCCATCGTGGGGTTGTGCTGAACTGTCCCAAACCTTCCCAGCCTCTGTCCTTTGCAGCTGGGAAATCCCAGAGGAATCAGCCCTGTGTGGGGTAGGAGTGAAATCCTCTTTTTAGCCCTTAAAATGTGCATTTGGTGTGCAGGGTGAGGTGACTTCAAATGTTAAACCCAGAGCTGCAGGCAGAGTTTTGGTTTGTGGAGAAAACAGCGTCAGGTTTGATTTTATTGTTGTTGTTGTTGTAAGAATTTATGATACTGAGGAAACTGAGGCAGGGAGGGATCAACAGCTCGGGCTTCCAGCAATCCCCAGATTGGTGGAATTGGAGGAACTGGGGCTTCAGGAGATGCTCCAGGAAGATTCCCAGCAAACCAGAAAGGTTTCAGCCCCCTCTGCTCAGTCCCTCCCCATCACCCCACATGCCCAGGTCCCATCCCGATTTCCAGGGTATGGGATCAGGCTCTGGAGTGCAGCAGGAGGAGGAGCAGCAGTGATGTCTCCAAACCATCCTCACTGTCCAGAGCAGCTCTCCAGGTGGCAGCCAACAAAGGCTTCATATTTCAAGCACTTATTTCCTTTTGAAATTTCCCCACGTCCTTAATTCAGTCAGGTCTCAGCAGCTGAACCCTTAAAAACTGAAGTGGCTGATGTCAAGAAGGGCTCTCTGTTCATTTGTTCCAGCCAGAGACAAACTGAGCTTTAGGAGCCAAACCCTGAGATCCTTTTGTTGGAGTGCTGAGACCTTTTGTTCTCAGAGTGGCTCCGGGCTGTGAAGGAGCCCCAGGCTGCCCCCAGCCCAGGTGGGGATGGAGCTGATGGAGCTGCGATGGCCAAGGACCAGCTGGCACTGGCTGCTGAGGCTTTAATCCATCAGCTGAGAGCCCTGGGTGGCTCCTGGGCACAGCCACGCTTGGCAGAGCCGGATGCCAACGAGCTGTAAATACCTGCTGGCCCCCCCTTCCCAGCCAAGCTCCACAAGCATGGAATAATTGATCTTGGGGTGTGCATCTTCAGGGAGATGAGGAAAGACATTTATAAGGCAGAAATACAAGGGAAAAAAAACAGATTTAACCAGATCCTTGGTGAGCTCCAACCCTGAGAGATCTCAGGGACAGGTTTTGCTGGCAGAGAGGGAAAACAGCCCAGCAGAGCAAAGCAAAATACATTTAATTTAAGACATGCAGCTGGGAAAATGTTTTCAATCAGTCACTGGGAAGGTGACATTAAAGAAAAACCAGAGGGATTAGCTGAGGTTTAGATAAAAGGATAATTTGGGAGGGGAAGTGTCCAGCCAGGCTGCAGGGCCTGGCCCAGGGGCTCCTGCTCCCCCAACACTTGGCCAAGTTGTGGCCAAGCTCCTCCATCAGCACCTCAGGGACATCATTTGTGTCCCTAAAGCTTCCCGTGAGCCCAGCATGGATTTGCTGAGCGGGTTTGAGGTTTGTGGTGTGCTCTGTGTGGGCACTTCCGACCAGACCCATTCAGTGACAACAAAGAAAATTCCCTTTTCTACCCCCACCCTCACTGCCACAACCTTCTCCTTCCCTCTGCCTCCTTCAGGGCTCAGTGGTGCCCAAAATGCTCCAGGTTTTAGGAGAGAGACCTCAAGGTGTGCAGTGGTTAAATGTGTTTAAATGTCTGCCCTGTGAGTGTGTTTTGGGGAGAATTTCCAGGAGGATTTGTTCTGGCCCCTCAGTTTGAGGAGAAGGATGTCACCCTCCTGGAAGCAGCTCCTTGGAACCTCAGATGAGGAAAATGTGAGAAATGCTGCTTGCCTTGTGTGTTTTCCCTGGCTTTTCCTTTCTCTCTGTGTGTCCAAGAGCTGACTTTGGACAAAAAGCTGATTTTTTTAGTGCTGGGTCATTGATGCCTCCCTTTATTCCATCCCCATCCTGAGCTCTTCCCTCTCTGTCCCTTGGCTCTCCTGCATCACGGCACCTGCAGCCTCTGGGTGACACACCTGCACAAGGTTTGGAAGCACCAAAGAGAAGGAAATTCCCCCATAAATTCCCTTTCTGGTTGCTCTGCAGGGCAGTGCAGCCTCCCTGAGGCCCCAGGATCCCCAGAACCTGCTGACAGTCCGGAAGATCTCGGTGTCCAGGATGCATTCCCTGCCCAACGACAGCTACATGTTCCGGCCAGTGACCCCAGCCCAGGCTCCAGTGCCCCTGCACGAGGTGGAGATGGAAACCTACCCCTGCAAAGCCCCAAGAGGTACCAGCCCTGCAGATCCCCCTGCTCTCGGGCAAAAAAATTTGGGGTTTCTCACCGCGAGAAGGATGTGGAGAGGTTGGAGAGTGTCCAGGGGAAGGGAGGGCTCATCCTGGAGGAAAGGATGCTCAGGGGGAAAGTTCTCCCTGATGGGAGGGTGCAGGGTGAGGCTCTGCTCCCAGGGAATAGGGCCAGGATGGGAGGAAACAGCTTCAAGTTCTGCCAGGGGAGGTTTGGATTGGATATCAGGGAAAATTCCTTCACTGGGAGGGTGTTCAAGCATCAGAGCAGGTTCCCAGGGCAGTGGTGGGGTCACCAGGTTCAAAAAACCTGGATCTGGCACTTGGGGACTTGATTTAGTGCTGGCCTTGGCAGTGCTGGATTGATGGAATTAATGGATTCATTGGAATCCGTGGTCTTTCCCAATTTTTCCAATTCATGATTGCACCCACGGGGTGCCCAGGGGGGTTCAGAACCAACCCAAGCATGGCCTGAGCAGGGTTTGATCCCTTTTCATTCATTTAATTCTATCAGCACAACTGTGGTTTCTGCATAATGAACCCTGGTCACTGAGAATTTTAGATTTTCTCTGCTAACCCTCCAGAAGAACACTGCATTTAACCTGAAGCCGTGGAAAAGGCTTCCAAAATTGAATAATAGAACCAAAATTATAAGTGTGTAGCTTAAATAAAAGTGTGTAATATCACACAGTGAAAAATTTAAAGTTTTAAAATATAGTAATGTAGATATCAAACAAGACAGAAGTTTTAGAAGGGAACTTTGTCCTTCTTTTTCACCTTCTTCTTCATAAGTGTAAGTAGTATTTTGTAATTAAATAGAAAAGCCTGCATTACAAGCCATCACTTTCCCAGGAGCAAGCTGGCTCAGATGTCTGGGGGGAAGTGAAGCTCCCAAGCACAGGTACAGGATTTTAGCTGAGGAAGAGGGAGCTCTGCATTCCCTCTGACTCCTTCCTGCCGATCAATAACACCCCCAGGAATAAAAGCTGGAGCTGGGATTGCTTCCAGCACAATTCCTCATGGTTCCAGGCAGGCTGCAGCCTCAGGGCAGCGCCTTTCAGCACCACACACCGAGTTCAGAGCTGCAGGAGTTTCCTGGGGAGCAGAAAGATTTGAAAGCACTCTCTGGTTCTTCCCAAGCTCAGCCTTGTAATGAATGTCATGGAGAGACCCCGTAATTCGGGATTCTCGAGTGCGTGGAGCCTTTGCGGGGGCATTCATGAGTGCATTTCCCTGAAAATTCCCCTTTCTGCCTCTTTTGTCGAGCTGCTTTGAAGGGAAAATCGATCTGAAATACAATCTCTGCCTCCCCTAAAAGCACACGTGCTCCTGGAGTGGCTCCCAAGAACTTTCCCCAGCCTGGTTTCCTTTGATCCAGCGTGGTTTGAAATGCAAGAACTGCTCAGTGGGTTTGCACACCCTGATTTGCTCTGATTTCCCTGGGAGAAGGAACTCTGTGTTTGTTCAGGCTCTCTGGGAGCCAGGCCATGTTCTCTGCTCAGTGTTTATTATTATTTCACCTGCAAATTCCTCGTGAAGGAAAGAAAACAGAGGTTGAGTTTCATGGGCGGCCTCCTGGGGCTGCTTTTCATCCCTGGAGTAGCTGTAAAGCAGGATTTATATCCATATAAAACTGCTGGCACATTGGCAGGGGTGGGTAGAACCCACCAAGAATTCTCTGATGTTTCCCAAATTCCTAAATTTCTCTCCAAAAGCACTGAAGGGATGGATATGATGGCTGTGACTTTTCACCTGGTGGCAAAACCAGCAGCACCCCGAGCTGTGCTGATCCTGAGGTGCCCAAATTCTGCTTCAAGCCACAGATCCATAAATTATATCCAAATAAAATTGAGCCCATGGAGACTCCCATGAGCCCTGTGTTTCCACAGTTTTCAGGATGTCTGATTTTCTCCCAATACTGCACTGACCACACAGTGAAAACCTTGTGGGATGAGCAGATCTCAGCATATTTTGGTTTTAGATACAGTTTGCTGATTTCTTAGAAAAATAAGAGAAAAAATATCCAATTCCAGAGATCTTCAGTGCTCCTGAGCATCCAGTTTGGAGAGGGTTTGGGTTTCCTAAAATGAGAGCTCGATGGAAAGTTTCCAACAGGAGGAAATTCCAACTGAGGACAGGGAGTAGAGCATCGGGTCTGGATTTTATGACTGTGTTTGTGACAGATTTTATGTCAGAGCTTTTCTACATCATAAAAAGCATTTTATAAAGCCTGGAATAACACATGAACAGCACAGACTCAGGTCTAGGAGAGCCCAGAAAAAACCGGGGAGAAGCGGGATGGGGGTGGGAACTCCTTCTGTGGTGCTCTGGAGAAAAGCTCCAAAAGAAAAATTATTAAACACTCACTTTTCTTTGTCCCCACCAACAAATCTGTCTGTGAAGTGCAACTGTGATGTGTCTGGATGGCTTTTGCCAGGGGTCCAAGTTCCCTGACCCTTGGGTGAGATCTCTTGCAGTGATGGATAGGGGTGTTTTTAACACGGAGCTGGGCAGCGCTGCAGGAACAGCCGCTGGCTTTCAAACTAATGAGGACAATAAATCCTGCAGCCAAAAACCAGAGGAGCAGGAGATCTTTCAAACAACTCCCAAGTGCAGGAAAGCAGCACCAGGGATGGGCTGGGGAGGAGGGATGGCCTTCAGACCCAGCCTGGGAGGCTTTGGGAAGGAAAGATTCCAGCCTGTCCACAGCTCAGGGATGTCAGAGCACTTGGAGCAGCTCCTGGTGGGACCACGCTGAGCCCAGCTGAGCCTTGGGGACAGCCCCTGGTGGTGGCGCTGGGCTGTGGTGGCCCTGGGACAATGCTGAGCCTTGGGGACAGCCCCTGGAGGTGGCCCTGGGCTGTGGTGGCCCTGGGACAATGCTGAGCCTTGGGGACAGCCCCTGGTGGTGGCCCTGGGCTGTGGTGGCCCTGGACGTGCAGAAGTTGTAGAGTATCCTGAGTTAGAAGGGACCCAGGAGGATCAGAGCCACCCCAACATCTGTGACCTCCCTGCCATCCCCGCTGAGGTTCCAAGCAGCAGACAGGACAAGGGACAAGGTTTATAATCCCAAAGGGATTAAAATCCCAAAGGTTTACGCTGAGGTTTGGAATTCCAGCCATCCCCAAAGGCTTTTTCCCTTCTCCCTGCTGCGTTTTCTCCCTCAAAGCTGGGGATGCCCAGGCCGAGCAGTGACTGTTCCCTCTGTCCTCCCTAGGATCCATCAGCTCCACGCGCTCGCAGCCCGTGGGGAGCTCGTGGCTGCGGGTGCCCGAGGAAGGGCGGCGCGGCAAAGTCCCGGCCCCGCCCGGCACGCCCCGATCGGCTGCGCTGCACAGGCTGCTCTGCAGACAGGTGAGCGGCCAGCTGCGCGCACAGGTAACCATGAGTGTCAACAGGTAACCATGAGTGTCACACAGGGAACCCTGAGTGTCACACGGGTAACCCTGAGTGTCACACACAGGTAACCATGAGTGTCACACAGGGAACCCTGAGTGTCAACAGGTAACCCTGAGTGTCACACAGGTAACCCTGAGTGTCACACAGGTAACCCTGAGCTGTCACACACAGGGAACCCTGAGCTGTCACACACAGGTAACCCTGAGTGTCACACAGGGAACTCTGAGTGTCACACACAGGGAACCCTGAGTGTCACACACAGGTAACCCTGAGTGTCACACACAGGGAACCCTGAGTGTCACACACAGGTAACCCTGAGTGTCACACACAGGGAACCCTGAGTGTCACACACAGGGAACCCTGAGTGTCACACAGGGAACTCTGAGTGTCACACACAGGGAACCCTGAGTGTCACACAGGGAACACCTGAGCTGTCACACACAGGGAACCCTGAGTGTCACACGGGTAACCCTGAGTGTCACACAGGTAACTCTGAGTGTCACACACAGGGAACACCTGAGCTGTCACCTGCTTCCTCCCCTTCTTTGCCAGGTGTCTCTTTGTGTGTCTTTCTTTGGAGCAGAGAGAATTCCTGTTTCGGAACAAAACATGCTGGAAATTTCAAGTATATATTTTTTTAAATAAGAAAGATTTTTTTTAAATGAATACATATAATAAATATGTATAATAAATATATATTTTTAAAATAGAAATTTTAAATACAAGTTTTAAATATTATTCTTAAATATAAATTTTAAATACAAATTTTAAATATAAATTTTAACTCTAAGTTTTAAATATAAAATTTAAATACAATTTTTATATCTATAGTTTTAATAGAAATTTTAAATAGCAATTTTAAATATCATTTTAAAATAGAAAATTTTAAATATAAATAAAATATAAAATATAAAATATATAAATATATATAAATATAAATAAATATAAATATATATAAATATATATAAATATATATAAATTATATAAATATAAATTATAAGAATTATATATTATTACCTAAATTATATATTATTATATAAATTATATAAATATCTATACATTAAAAAAAATTAAATATAAGTTTTAAATATAAATTTTAACTATCAATTTTAAATAGCAATTTTAAAAATAAATTTTAAATACAAAATTGAAATACAAAATTTAAATACAAATTGTTCATATCAATTTGAAATACAAATTTGAAGTACAAATTTTAGATATAAATTCTAAACACAAATTCAGCTACAAATTTTAATTATAAATTTTAAACATAGATTTTAAATACAAATTTTTAAAATTTTTAACCCTTTAAGTGTGGCGGAAATAAGACGCACAGCTATATGGTGTCTTTCCTGACAGGAAAAAAGAGCCAAGTTTATTCAGAAACACTCTTGGTTTTATGGCAGGACTGCAACTCCAAGAGTAGAGAAAAGGAGATTGGTTCAGAGAGAAGAAACCCTATTTTCAGGGTCTGGTTACACACTACAACAGGTGTTTTATTTTTGTTATTAATTCTTTTTTATTTTGACCAAATTATCACCATGGGAGAAATTCTCCCTAGCCTTGAGCTGGACCAGCTCATGGGCTGGGAACAGAGCTGAAAAAAACCTGGAATATTTTTCAGGCTGTCATTTTCTTATTCTCAATCTGTGTCCCACAGTCACCTTAAAGAGACAACTTTATTGTAAAACACAGCTTAGAGTCTCTCACAACTCCGAGGGCAGAATAAATGGGTGCAGAGAAGGTGACAGCTCTTCACAGGCTGAGACACGTATCCAACAGGTGCCTTATTTTTGTTATTAATTCTTCTTTTCTGTTTACATCAGAGGAGACCAGCTGGCTTTAGGAAAGAAGTGGACTGGAAAAAACTCTCACAAGATTTTTTTCCCTCAGCCCATTTCTCTCTGCTCCCGTTCCAGGAGGCCGTTCGGACGGACTCGGTGGACGGCCAGGCTGCGGAACGCCAGGACAACCTGCAAGCAGATCCTGGAGAGCCCCAAGCATCGGCACAACAACCCCAGGGCAGCCTGAGCCCCAGCCCTCTCCATTCCCCGCTCCCGGCCACCCCTCCACGCTCGCCCCCGTCCTCGCCGCACCGGCCCCCGGCCGCCGTGGCACGGAAGCACACGCGTGGCCAGCACGGCATTCCCAGCCGGCCGCCCAGCCCCGGCAGCCCCTCCAGCGCCGAGGGCTGCCAAGGAGAGCCCTCGGACCTGGCCGATGAGGAGGTTCGGCACATCAACAGCTCGGCCAAAGACTGGGCACAGGAGCGCTCGGAGCCCGGCAGCCGCTCCACGTCGCCTTTCACCTCCCCGGCGCCGTCCCCAGTGCCCCTCAAGAACTGCAGCACAAGCAGCCTCTCCCGCAAGGAGAAGGACTTGAAGAAGTTCTACAGCACCGACGCCAAGGGCTTCCTCGGCAAGCCCAACTGGGCCGACGAGCAGCGGCGGCATTCCATCGAGATCTGCCCCTCCGGCAGCGCCCCGGACTGCGGCTTCCAGGAGCCCAGCGAGGACAAGCAGAGGCCCCCTGGCCACGTCCAGCCGGAGGCCGACTACATCCACGGAGCCCGGAGGAAGAAGAAGATGAGCCCGCCCTGCATTTCTATAGATCCTCCCATGGAGGATGAGGGAGCGGCGGCCCCGCGCACCAAACCCTCCGAGAACACCCTGCTGCGGAGGAGAACGCCGTCCTGCGAGTTTCCGGCGTACCGAGAATCCCTGGAGCTCCCGGAGAGCCAACCCCCGTGCCGTGGGGAGCACCTGAGCATCCCCAACTTCTCCTTCGAGCAGCTGGACGGCGGCTCCTTGAGCAGCCTCTCGGAGCTGCGGGACAGTGGCCAGTCCACGCCGGCCTCCGCGGACTCGGAGCCGAAAAAGACGGAGCTCTTAAAAACTCCTCGGGGCAACGGCGAGAGGAGCAAAGAGCAGCTGGGCACTGCCAAGAGCGCCCTGCGGAAGCAGGACTTGGGCCCCGTGACTGTCGCCACAGAAGAAGGCAGGGACGAGCCAGTATAGCTGCTGGGATGGGGGACAGGGGGGGTCTCAAGGGCTTGTCACCAACGTGGGGGTTCCAAAGCGAGGGGACCGAGGGCCACCCACTCGTTGGGAAGCGCTGTGGAAGTTTGCAAAAAAAAAAAAAAAAACACACACACACACATACACACACAGACACACACGAGGGAAAAAATGAGAAGGAAACCAAACCAACGGCTGGAGGAAACTGGGGATGGGTTTTTTTGGGGGGGTTTTGGCAAAAGGTTTTGGGGTTTCTTTTCTAAGGGTTGATGCAGGGGTGGCTTCGTTCCTCCCACCCCGCTCCGTGGCCTCGATCACATTGATTCGGGTCCAAGGTGGTGGAGGTTGGGATTTGGGGGGAATCTCTTGGGGTTTTGTTGTTTTGTTGGATTTGTTTTTTTGTTTTTTTGTTTTTTTATTATTATTATTTTATTTTAAAGATGCTCAAACTTTTCCTGAGGCACCTTTTTTGAGCTGTCGCGTTACGCTGGAGTGCCTGGGAGCTGGACATTGTCTGTATATCAGCAGTTCTATAAATAAAAATTCTGTATTTGTGAGCTACAAAACGAGGAAACAACAACAACAAAAAAAACCTGGGAAAAAAAAAAAACAGACCCACAAAAACTCTCTCTTCATAATGCACATATTTTTATAGAGAAACAGAGATGCTGTTTTTTGCATTACATGGGTGGTGTTTCCTTGGGTTTTCTGTGGAATTAATTATTCCAGACATTCATTTTCCAAATGTTTCTCCTCTTTCCTCACTTCCCTTCTTTCCCTTCCCTCCACCATCACCCCACCAGCTTCTTCTCACAGCTGATGCTTCTGACGTCTTGCTCATTTTCTTTTGTACTTTAGAGGTTGTCCTAATTACAGACAAAAAAACCAAATCACTACTGAATTGTAGCCAGTGCAATAATAATAAGTTATTCATTCTTCTTGTGTGTCCAACTGTCCTGTTGCTTTTTTTCCCCCCCTTTTCTTTTTTTAACTGAAATTCAGGTTAAACGTCGCAATAATCTGAACTAACGTGCACAAAGACGGTTTCTTGTGTTACAAAGAGAAAAGACTAATGAAAAAAAAAGGAAAAAAAAACTACATTTACAGAGAGACTAAAAAAAAAAAAAGAAAACTGAACAAATAAATAGTAAATTATTTAAGAAATGTATTTTGTTTACTGCAGTTCTAAGTAAATTATTGATACAGTGTGTAAAGGTGTAAAGAGCTGTCGTAGGTGATGTTCTCTGTGAGCATTTAAGGTGATGATTTGTCCTCCTCGTGGCAGAACAACTCCGACCCCTCTGGGCAGTTTCACTCCCCATCCCTGGACACCTTCCCTTCCCAAGGCCCTTCCAGAAGCCTCTAGAGGAATCCAGGTCACCTTTTACCACTACTTTGGGGTGGGGGGGGGGGTTATTTTGCAGCTTTTGGGGTTGATTTTCCTTTTTTCCCCCCTCCTCCCCCACCCCTCCTGCAGGCTCTGTGTCCATGGGAAATGGGAGCAGGAAGGAGCCCGTGGACACCCAGGGGGGAATGAACCCATCCAGCCCTTTCCGTTTGGTTCCTTCCGTGCCGCCTCATATTTATGCCTTCACATTTATCTTCTGTTATCGATGCATCCATTACTCCAAAGGAAATGTATCTTGTTTCACATCTATTAAACTGTATAAACTGGAAGCGTGGCCTCCCTTTGTGCCGCAGCGGGGGGAGCCCAGGTGTCCCTCCCTCCCTCCCCCAGAGCTCGGCATGCCCTGAAAAAAAAATCTTTGTTCAACCTCTCCAAGGTGCAGCCCCCTCCAGGTGTGAACCGTCCCTGCTGGAGCCGGGGGCTTCTCTCCCACCTCCCCCTGAGCTCAGAGAATCCCTCACCTCACCCAGGAGTCTCCATATGTTGATCCTGCTGCTTCCGAGGAGCACCTGCGCCGCTGTAATTAAGAGTCATTTAGAATTATTGTAAATAATGATTCTGTCTCGGTGGGATGGCGAGGAATTCCAGAAAAGAGCTGCGAAATCCATGATTAACTGCGCTTCGGGGAGGATGGCAAACTCCTTTTGCTGCAGTTTAAGGAGGGGAGGCTGAGTCCTGCCTGGAGGTGTGCGGGATGCTCTGGGGTGTTTTTAACATAAGGGGACACTCAGGGTGTCATTTACTGCTGGGATTATTCAGCTTTGCTGGAAAAAGTCTGAATTCTCTCCTGGCCTTGGGCCTGAATTCCCTTCAGGGGGTAAATCCTCTCGGCACGGGGCTGGTGGCTGATGGTGGTGATGGAGAGGGGGGCGTGGAAAAACTTGGAAGGGCTTGAGGCCACGGCAGGGTTGGGAATGAGTTGGGATATCTGCTCCTGCTTCTGGCCCTGCTCACCCTTCCCAAAGGCCTTCCCAAATCCCTCAAAGCTCATCAGGACCCTAAACCTCATCCTTGAGCCTACAGGAACATCCTGGCAGCGTGGGGAGGATCGAACTCCAGCTGAATTTTCCAAGAGCAGAGAGTGACCGTGGATTGCTCCCTGGTGCCTCTTTTGGGAACACTCACCTGGACTTGCAGGTGCAAAACCCCCACAGCTGCATCCTCAGACCTGGCCAGGACCAGAGAAACTATTTAATATCAGCCAGTGTTAATTTTGTTGATTAAATCTCTGCAGCATTAAGCAATTTCCCCCCGGACTGTCTGCAAGCCTTGCTTAAGATCGGAAGTGAAAAGCACGGGGTAAATGCAAGTCATGATTATTTAATTGGATCGATTTCTATTTTGCATTTTTAATGGCCATTCAGACCTGTCCATTTATCAACCAGACTCTGCCCCACCACTTTCCATTCCAGCAAAGCCACAGCCCGCAGGGATGGGAGCTGTGTCCATCTGGGCTGGCCCAGAGCCACCTCAGCACCCTCTGAGGAGCAGGAATCAAGCAGGGATTTAAAAACCACCGTGCTGAGGAAGGAAACCATCACAGGGGCTCTGCTTCAAGGGTAAATCTCAGATGGCATCGATCTGAAATTCTCTTTGTCGTGCTGGGGAGGGAAAAAAGCTTTCAAAAATACCAACCACCAAATCTGACGCCATCCTGGGTGCAATTAGCCCCAACCTTAATCTGTCAGAGCTGTGAGATCATACAGGTTGCATGAATGCTAATAAGCATTTGATATTTGTACAAGCTTTCTGGGGATGAATAATTCAATTGACTTCATCCATTAAATTTCCCCTATTAAGTTTTCAAGCCGTGGCTGGGTTTTAATGGCTGGGGCCACCTCATCCTCCAGACGAGGGGGCTTAATTAGGAATTTTAGCACACCCTGACAGAGCCACAGGGGCTGAAATCTCTGTGGCTCTTTGGGTTTTGAGCAGCTCGTGTCTCTCTGCTGGAGCCCTGCTGAGCCCCTGGAATAACTCCAGCTCACACCAGGTGGGTGCTCCAATCCTCCTCCAGCATTATTTAACCCTTTCCATGGGGCCAGCCCCTCTCTGGAGGCTGGGAAAGTGCTGAGGGGCTGCTTGGGATGAGGGATGTGCAGCTGCACCCATGCACCCCCTGGATTTTGGCACCACTCCATGATTCTGTGGGTCCCTTCCAACTCAAGATATTCTATAATTCCGTGATTCCCTGAAATTCACTGATGCAGAGACATGACCAGGACTGTTCCATACCCAGCTTGGGCTGCTCCTCATGCCAGGACCCCTCACTCATGTCCCTCACTTGTAGGTCAGCCTTGGGTTGGTTTGTTCCAGCTGGGGGTGTTGGGTTATCCAGTGAAAAATAAATCTGTTCACAATGAAAGGGAGAAAATGCCAACGACCCTCATTAAGTCACACCACAGGGAAGAACCAGATTAATGATTTGAATATTTGATTGAAGTCCCCTGGAGCAGCTTATTCTGATTCTGCTTTGCCCCACGTGGAGGCACAAGCTGCCAAGGGCCTGTGGCCATGTGTGCAGGCTCTGTTGGATGCATGGAAAACAGCATTCCCACCTGAGTTATTCCCAAAAAATGCAGCCACCACTGGACAACAAGCAGGAGGGCTCCATGCCTGGCAGGAGAAGGAGCTCGTTTACCCTCCCCTCTTCTCCCTGCTTTCATTCCTTATGTCCTTATCAAATCCAGCTGCCCTGCTGGGCACCACCTCCCCGGGTCTTCCTCACCCTCTCCCCTCCCTGCCTCTGTGTCAGTTTATTCTGACCGGCTCATTAATTAGTTCTGCTCATTAACCAGAAGAAATCTCACCAATGATAACGAGTTCCAATACCAATTAATTCTTCAGGGAAGACCAGGCACTTCACAGCCCCTTGGCAGTGACAGCATCAGAAGCCAGCAGGGCCCCTGGCATGGGGCTGGCGGCCACATGGACACAGGGATCATCCCTGGAAGTGTCCAAGGACAGCTTGGACAGCAGGCTGCGATGGGGGAAGGTGTCCTTGCCCATGGCAGGGGGTGGAATGGGATGAGCTTTAAGGTCCTTTCCAGCATAAACCGTTCTGGGATTCAGCCACAGGACACAAAACCCACCTGGCTTCACCCAGGTGCCTTCCCACCACACTCAGGTTCCAGGTAAATATATCCAGCAGGAATTACAGCAGGGATATCCCCGCTGTGTGCTGCTGTGAGACCCCACTCCTTCCCTGTTTGATTTGAGCAGCAGGAGCACAAGGCAGGGAAGACAAAGGGCAGGGAAGCTCCCTGCAGCCTCCTGGCAGGCAGGGATGAGTCAACGCTGTGCAAACAACTCTAAAAATACAAAGGCTTTATTGCAGATTAATGACACCATCAAATGTATTTCACTGGCCATTTACCAGGTGTTGATCATAAATATTTGGGATTCGAAATAAACTTTTGTGCTGTGCCACTGCCGTGGTGTTTGTGTCTCTCCCACCTTCCCTGGATCAGCCCCCGGGGTTTGAGCAGGTAATGGAGACAAAGGAGCTGCTCCTGCTCCCTCCCTGCAGCACAGGGTCCTCTTCCCACTCTGTTTTCCGGGGATCTGCAATTGCAGTGGATGAGGCCAGAGCTGGGGAGATGGGCAGGAGATACCTCCCACAGGTATCCCCCGCTGGCACTGCAGCCTGACAGCTCTGCCCAGGGCTCATCCCGAGGTAATTCCAGGGAAATGCAGGGGAAGGGCTCACCCCAACTCTCTCCAGCCTCCCTGGGAGCCCCTGGACCTGGAGCCAGGCAGCCTGGGCAGGTCACAGTGCCTGGGTTTGATTCTGAAGCTCGCAGTGACAGAGATCCCAACAGTTTGGATTTTTCCAGTCCCCTGGCAAACAGAATTCCCTCAGCTGTTTGACATGCCTCCAGCACAGAGCCAGTGCTTCAGGGACACTGGGAATGGTTCTCCAGGAGCTGGGATCCAACCTGGAGGAGGTGACAAGTCAGTGATCAGCAGGAGCCTGTCCTTCCTCCCTGTGAGGATGACCACGGCTCCAAAGTCTCCAGGGAGGCTTCCCGTGAGTCCCATCACAAATCACAGGATCAGGACAAGTCCTGGAGAAGAGGACAATGTTTTAAATGGCCAGGAGAAACAGCATCATTGCTAAATAACACCCATGGTTATTAAGAATAAACCTTCATCATGCATGGAAATCCAACTCTCTGATGGAGCATTAATTAAGTTTTCCAGCAGGATAAAACCACTTCCTTGCCTGGGATTTCACTCTGCTCACAAAGATTAAAAATACAGCTAATTAAAACAAGGCTGGCATGCAAAGAAGGGAAGAATAAAAGGTCTTGTTATGGCTGGGAGGGGACAGAATCCTTCCAGATGCAGGTACAGATGAGTCAGGGCTGCTGAATAACCCCCCTGCTGTCCCTGTGCCATGGGGAAGGTCTCCCAGTGCTGGGAGAGCTCCTCCAGCAGCTCTATATCACCTGCCAGGCAACAAAAATGTCCTGAAACTGGCTCCAAGGTAGCTGGTAGCCAAGAGCAGTGTTAATTAAACAGCCTCACTAGCTGCTCCAGACAGCTGCTCCAGAACTGCTCCACTTCCCCCACACCCCTGATCATTTTCAGTTCAAATGAATTCTTTTCCCTGAAGCATTTCTGAAGGGCTGTGGAGAAAGGATAACATTTCAGGCATTCCTTCCCATCTCTCCTGCTTTCCTATCCCATTCTTCTCTTGGCCAAATTTGTTTGGCCTGAAAAACTGAGTTGAAATAGTTATTGACAGAGAACTGAAATGCGAAACTTCACATCTAGAATGTGAATCACATCAGAGAACTGAAATTTCACATCTACTGAAATGTGGAAGGGCTCCTACCAGTCCTCCCACCCATGCCCAGAGGGTGTGGCAGCAATCAATCACCCCCAAAATTCCTCACAGAGAGGGGAACGTGGTCTGGGATGCAAAAAGGAGGCAAAGGGATCGACCACAGATGGTGGCCAGGCTGGGGAGCGTCCATGGCACTGACGTGTGTGTGGGCAGCAAATTCCCTGCTCAGCCACAGTCCTGATGGGCCAGCACTGTGTCACCAGCCCAGAACTGTCACAGCACTGTGTCACCCATGAGAGCAATGACGAATTTGTCTTTACAAACAAGCTGGTAGATAGAATTAGCACTGAGAGATAAAAGAAACAATGGGAAGGATTCCACTGATTGATGAATGGGAAAAGATATTTTCCTTTACAAAGTGTAGGTTTGCTGCTAAATGGAATTGGATATTGAAATATGAAAGAAGCAATGGGGGACAACAAGGAATTCTATGAGAATTAAAAATTAAAACGGGAGGGTTATGTATTAGAGGGGAATCTCAGGTATCAGGTGTTCTGGGAAATCTGTACCTCTCAAGTACCTCAGCCCATGAGAAAAGAGAGAGGGAAATGTGGCTGGGAAATTGGGATAAAAAGGGAGGCTGCATCCTCCAAAAATCTGAGAGATCCCAGGGGAATATCCCATGGCCTCTCTCTTTATTCGAATAAAGTAAAAGGACTCCTCTGTCTCCTTTTTGGACACAAACCTCTGGTGTTTGTGGATTCATTTTCCTGACACCCAGAACTGTCTCAGCACTGTCCCAGCCCTTTCCCCTTTCCCTATGGGGAACAATCCCGCGGATTTCAGCGACTCCTGCCAAGCCTCAGCACATTCACCCTCCTCATTTAAACACCCAACTCGCATTTCCTTTTAATTAGAGCGGGTTAATCAAACCAGCACCGTGTTCCACCCACAGCAGCGGTATGAGGGCAATTCTCCCGATATCCGTAATTAAAAATCGCCGTGCTGGGGCCATGGCGAGCCCCTCTGCTCACCGCTGACCCTCCGGAGAGCACTAAATCCACCATTTCCCTGCTTTCTCCTCCTCTTTCTCCGGCCCTTGCCCGGCAGCATCATCTAGTGGCCACGGTCTCCATGTGTCAATGTGTGGATCGGGAATATCCTGAGCTGGAACCATCCCGGCCCATCCTGGAATCCCGTCCTGCCCCAACAGCCCAAAACCCTGGCCCTGAGCATCCCTCAGAGGCTGTCCCTGAGCTCTGGGGCTGTGCCCATCTCCTGAGCAGGCCGAATCTCCGGTTGGGGTTGCTTTAGGCTGATATTAAATAATAATAATAATTAATAAAGTTCTGGACACGTGGCGGTGCGAGGATAACGGGGCAGCGCCGGGCGGGCTCAGCGGCTGAGGGGAGCGGGGAGGATCCGCCTGGGGACACACGGCGGTACCAGGGGTGCTGTGGGAACCAGGGGTGGGGTGACGGCGCTTTGGGGGGATTTTGGGGTGATTTTGGGGTGATTTTGGGGTGATTTTGCGGATCGGGAGGCCCGCGAAGAGAAGCGAAGCGAAGCGCGGAGCCGGGGAAGTTTGGCCTCTACGCCGCCCCATCCGTCGCCACGGCAACCGGCGCGCCCGCCATGGCGGCGCCCAGCGTGTTCCTGCTGGCCGTGAGCGGCGAGATCGAGAGCGGGGAGGTGCGGGAGACGCGGGGACACCACGGCAAACACAGCGGGACAACACGGAGGGATGGGGGGATCGCCCGGGCCTGGTTTCGGTCTCGGTGCTGCGTCCGCCTGCGCAGGATGAGAATCTGCCCTGCCTGAGCCTGGCCGGCCTCAGCCCCCAAACCCAACCGGTCCTCATTCCCCTCAACCCTGCACACCCTCAGCCCCCAAACCCAACCTGTCCTCATTCCCCTCAACCCTGCACACCCTCAGCCCCCCATAACCCTGCCTGCCTTCATCCCCCTAATCTGCCTTTTAACCCATCCCAGCTTCATTCCCCACACCCATCCCAGTCTCATCCCTCAAACCCATCCCAGCCTCATTCCCCAAACCCAGCCTGTCTGTCCCAGTCTCACAGCCCTGACTCGGGCAGATCCTGACCCCCAGAAATTCCCAGTGAATTCCCAGTGAACCCTCCTCCTCCTCCTCCTCCTCTCTCTCTCTCTCTCTCTCTCTCTCCTGCAGTTCCCAGGATTTGATGATCTCTACTGCAAGTTCTCCTTTGTCTACGGCCAGGACTGGGTCCCCACGGCGGTACAGCCTCTGTCCCCACCCTGCCCCCATCCCCCGGGCTCAGCCCCGCCCCAGGCTCACCCCACATTCCCTGCAGGGCCTGGAGGAGGGAATCTCCCAGATCACCTCCAAGAGCAGCGTCTCACCCACCACGCTGGTCTGGAACTTCCCCATCGACATCACCTTCAAGAGCACCAACCCTTTCGGCTGTGAGTGCTGCTGGGGGGGTCCTGCCCTGCTGCCGAGCCCCCTCTCACACCCCCATTTCCCTGCAGGGCCACAGATTGTGCTCAGCGTCTACGGGCCTGACTTCTTTGGCCATGACGTGGTCCGAGGTTATGGAGCTGTCCACGTGCCCTTTGTGCCGGGCAGGTGAGTGCCAGCCTGACCTGCAGCTCTCAGACACATCCTTGGCCAGTTATTGTGTTGTTTCAGAAAGTAAAAAGCTCCCCAAAACCTCCTCAGTTGTGCCATATCAGTTCACAAAGATTTTCTGGCAGGACTCTTTCATCATCAGAGAAGTTTTGGTAATCCTATAAAAAACCCAAATGTGAAGCTCAGTTGCTCACACAATAAATTCTCATTCCCACCACTGGGAATGGAGGAAGATCTGTTGTTCCTGTGCAAACAAACCCTTTCTGTGAGAAAGGAAAGTGCCTGAAGTGTCAGGAATTCTGTGCCTTCATAAATATAAAACTGCTTTTTATTCATCCCTGAGGTTCTGGGGGGCTCCTCTTTGTTTCAGGCACAAAAGAACCATTGCTATGTTCGTCCCAGAGTCCACCTCGAGGCTGCAGCAGCTCACAAGGTAATAATTAATGACTTTAATTCATTAAGGAATTCATTTCTCTCCTGTCCTTAGCCACAAAGGCATTTGCAGCCACTCAGTGGTGCAGAGGTGTGGCTGCTCTGTGCCAGAACCAGTTTTGTGTTTTTTAGGTAAAAATCACATTTTCTGGTGTCTGGGTCTTTTGAAAAGTTTTCATAAACATATTAGCTGCAATATTAATTATACTAATAAAATAGATATAATTATTTTTTATAATATCAAATAATTAATACAACATGTTATATTAATATATAACATAGCAAATATACTAATTACCTGCTGACTGCACTAAATTACTGCCTGAATCTTCTTGGGGCTGTTTTGGAAGAACAGCCACAGCAAGAGCAAAACCCATGAAAAAACAATTCCCATTCTACATTTTTGTAAGGAATTCAAGATCTCCAAGCCTCTATGGTTCTGTGGGTGATCAAGAGGAATTTTTCAACAATATCTTTGCCACAGAAAGATTCTTCTGAAAAAGAATCTTCCCAGAAAAATTTCTTCCCAGAAAAAAAACTGGATTTAACAAAATCTATATGAAACCAGTTGCATTTTTTTTTCCCTGAAGGCACAACTTACCTTTGATTGATCAATGAACCCTCCTGGCAGTTTCACTGACGTTCCTCTCATGCCCTGGGTCAATCTGAGCCACAAAAAATGATGATTTTGTATTTTCTGCTCCCAGCTGGTTCACAGGGAGACGCCCGGAATTCACCGACCCCAAAGTGGTGGCGCAGGGAGAAGGACGGGAAGGTGAGTCCTGACAGCTCCTGGCTGCTAAAACAAAAAAAAAAAAAGCTCCACAATCCATCCCAAAGCTTCTTTTCACTGGATTCATCCCCCTGCTCTCTGTGCCAGTGACCAGGGTGCGTTCCCAGGGCTTTGTCACCGTGTCCTTCAATGTCGTGACCAAAGATCTGCACAGGCTGGGCTACGACGTGGGCACAGCCGAGGGGCCTGGGCCTCAGGGGCCCCACAGCTTCTGAGCCCCCCCAGGACCTGCCCAAAACTCTTCTTAGGGAAAGGAGGAGCTGCTTCAACTCAATCATCCCCCAAAAAACAAAAACACCACCAGCAGCCCGGGAGGATTTGGGAAAATGATCAAGCTTAATCCTCTCAGTAAGGTTGAATATTGTGGGAATTGATGTTGTTGATAACAGTGTTATTGATATTCAGTGTTTTTAGGGTCTCAGAGCCCGTGACAAAATATTTTTATAGCAGCCTTTTGCACACTTTTTTATAGAATTGATGACACTAATAAATGATATTAAAGTTTTGAGCTGTAGCAGTTCCCCTGCTGTTAAAACTTTGCAAGCCCGGTTTCTTTTTAGTGATTTTCTTTTTGTATTTGTGTTGCAAATGAGGAATTGAAATTATTGCACCTTCCAAAAATAGTCCTGTCAAATGCATCCCCCTCTAAGCTCTGTTAGGCTGAATAAATTCTGTTGCATCAATAGATTCATTTGTCTTTCTGCTGATTAATTTATTTGTTTGTGCCAGGACGTTTTTAAGCTCTAAATCATCCAAGCTCTACTAAACTTAAAGGTAGAAGAGAAAAATAAGTGTTTCAATGCAGTGATTAATTGCTGAGTCATTTTCCTATTTAATTTTGGGCATGTAACCTCTTGTATTTGACTGCAAATCCAAGGAGAACAACACCTCCCTAAAAGGGAACTACCAAGATTTCCAAGTGCAGAAAAACACCCAGGGATGAACCACAAATCCTCCAGGACACAGCTCACCCGAACACCCAGGCAGAGATTGTTCTTATCCACAGTGAGATGGAATATATTCAATTTCTGAAAACATCAAGTGGTCACTGGAACGTTGCTGGGAGCAGCAGCTCCTTTTATACGACATAAAAATACTTTTCCAAACGTTTATAGGGATCATTTTTCATCTGCCTTGTTTTTGTTGACTCCACACTTCCAGGGGAGTTGTTTTGGTAATTTGTAATCTCTGAACTGAATCACGCTGGAATCCAAATTCAGAAGCATTTCCTGTTGGCTCAGAGGAGACTCGAGGAATTTTGTTTCTTTTTCAGAAGTTTGGGAAGCAGTCAGCTCCAGCAGCAGGATAAATATCTGTGCTTGAAAGGCTTGGGAGGCAAACCCTGAACCCCCTGCTGCTGCCTGAACACCCAATTTCCCCTGGAGCACAGCTCCTGCCCACATTCCAACTGCAGCAAAGCTGAAAAAAAGGCACAGGAACCTGGCAGAGCCCAGACCTGGTGCCCACAGGGGATTTATTCACACGCAGCTCCTTCCTGCTGCTCCAAACTCCTGAATTCCTCCTGTTCCAAAGGAACTCTTGGGTGTTTTAACCCCAGTGAGGCCAACCAGACCTGAGCCAGCTGAGAGGAAGGGAGGTTAAAAACAGTGAAAAGCAAAAATCCTGAACTCCATAAAACAGGATTAAAGACACCTTGAGGTATTTAAGCTGCTCTCTGAGCAGATCCCACACTGCTGCCTGCATTATTTGGGCTTTTTGCCTATTTCCTCTGGGTTTAGTTGGATTTTGGGGTGGTTTGGATTCCTCAATGGCTTGAGCACATCTAAAATCTTCACCTACCTTCCTCAAGGGTTGGGCAAGTTCTCTAACTTAAATTTCCTGTGAGTGTTTCCCCCAGGGCATCATCCAGGAGCTGATGTTTGATATCAGCATTTCCCAAGCCCAGTGCCGTTCCTCAGATCCAGCTGTGGATATCCCTCAGAAACTTCTCCCAGAAATTGCTTCTGCCTTTATCATTTCCTGGTTGAAATCTTTGCTCCTCGGGTGTGGCACCTGGGGACAATCTCTGAACAAAGATGGACAGGGAACAGTGACAAGGAAGGGGTTTAGGATCCTTAATTGTTCATGGAAGTTCAACCCTAGAAGAATCAATGCTTTAAGAGCAGCCAAATCCCAGTAAAAGCCAGCAGCAGAGGCTCAGGGTGATTTCCAGGCAGCTGGAACACCCTGCTCCTTTCCTGGTTAATCATTCTCCCTTCAAACCTCCACTGAAATTCCCAAGCCCACAACAGCAGCACGAGGCTCTGAGCTGGAAAATCTCTCCCAGATGGTGAAATTGGTTATTATCCTCCCAATTCCGGCTGGGCAGGGAGAAAATCTTCCTGGAGAACGAATCCTGACACAGGAGGGGCTCCGAGGCCGTCACAAACCAGGGAGCCTGGAGAGGTTTGGGGTCTCTGCAGCTCTCCTGGAGAGGCTTTGGATTCACCCCATGGGAGTTTTGCTGCTGTTACCCAGGGACTGAACAGCAGCTTGGGCACCAAACCCTCCAGGAAAAGGAAAATCATTCGGACAATCCTTAGGAATTGGCATTTGCAGCCTTTCCGAACAGCAGCAGCAGCTCCTGCCCTCTCGCGGCTGTTCCCAACCTTTAGAAAAACGCTGGAAGCGTTTAATAAAAATTCACTCCGAGGCTGAATGAAGACTTGGGAATTTTTCCCGTTCCTCCATGGAAATCGCTCCGTGCTGGCTGTCCTGGCACCGCCCCTTGTCCCCAGAGCAGGGACAAACTCCCCCCGGGGCTGAGCCAGGGATCTGAGCATCCAAAGCTCTGCCCCGAGGCTGCCAGGCTGCTTTACACCAGGGAACGATCTCCGTCTGAAAATGAGACGGATTCAAGCTGACAGCAGCTTCTCCCCAGCAGCAGTGTCGGGCTGGGAGCAGGAGATCTGTGAAATTCTCCAAAGGGGAAAAAAAAAGAGCAGGAAAAAAAATCGAACACTCAAGCGCAGAGCAAGGAGAAAATCGGGGGTTTGGCTCCAATTCTTGAGAGGTTTGTAGCGATTCCTCCCTTTGAGGATTTGGGGGGATAAAGGTTCTGGACACACATCTGGGGTCACAGGACAGGACAGCTGGGGTGGGAGCAGTGACAGAGCTGGGCTGGCACCCCCAGGGTGGAGCATTCCCCATTCCTGGGGACATCCAGATGTGGGAATGGAGCAGGAACCCCCACCCTGGGCCTCCACAGCTGGATGGGCTGGTGGCCTTGGGGAGACCCCCAGGACATGTCCGGGGTGTCCCTCATGTCCCAGCCCCCCGTGAGGGCACTGAGAACCCCCCACCACCCAGCCCAAGGTCCGGGCACAGCTGAGCAGCACATCTGGAGCAGCCACCAGCTGCTGTTTGGGATGTTTTCCAGGCCAGTTTTCCAGGCCATACAACCCCCAGCAGGAGCCCAGCGAAGAGCTGGGCAAAGACCACCCCAATCCCACCCCTGTCCCCCTCAACATCCACCCTTGGGGTGCAGAGGGGATCCCTGAGGGCTTTTTCCATCAGCTCAGGAATCCCCTGGGAGGGAAACATGAGCGAGCTCAAACCCCAAGTTCTGAAACACCCGTGGATATTTGCAAACTCAGGAGCCACCTCCACTTTTGGAAGCAAAAACTCCCAAACCTGCAGTTCCCACCCAGCTCAGAGCTCCCAGCAGCCTCCAGTGCTCCCGACTGGGGAGCACAGGACAGCACAAACCCCTCAGAGCTCATCCTTTGGGCATAGAAAGCAGGGCTGAGCCCCCAGGAGGGAGGGAGGGAATAACACAACCTGCATTCCCAGCAGGATCTGAGGGATCCAGCCTCGTCCTTCAGAGGGAAGAGCAGCAGATGCTGCTGAAGATGTCTATTTTTGGCTCCCTATTCAGGCCAGGATATTTAAGTACCGAAATTCACCTCGGAGAATATCATCACTCCATTTAGTGCCAGACTTGCTGATGAAGATATTAAAAAAGCAGAAAAATCCCCCATCACCATCACCCAAGACAACCCCAGGCAGCCCACGGACTCCAGGGCTGCTTCAGCACAGCAGAACTGGCTCCCTGGAGCTTGGAAAATCCCTGAATTTCATTCCATGGGTAGAAAAAGCCCCTTAGGAAGAACGCAGGCCTGGTTTTCACGGGTTCCAGGGAAAGAAGGACACAAAGGTGTCTGATGGTTTTCCATCGCAGGCGTTACTCGAGGTGGTTCAGCCACGGCGCTGGGGAGAATTCCAGGAGGGCTGGGAGAGAATGGGTGGGACTGGGAGGGTTTTCAGTGGATGGGTGGGATCGGGAAGGTTCAGGGGAGGATGGATGGGTGGGATCAGGAGGGTTGGGGATGGGTGAGTGTGATCAGGAAGGTTTTCAGTGGATGGGTGGGATCAGGAAGGTTTTCAGTGGATGAGTGGGATTGGGAGGGCTCAGGGGAGGATGGATGGGTGGGATCAGGAGTGTTCAGAAGTGAATGGGTGGGATCAGGAGGGTTGGGGATGGGTGAATGGGATCAGGAAGGTTTTCAGTGGATGGGTGGGATCAGCCCATGCTGGCTCAGGGTCCTGTGCAGGATCCTCGCCTCCACCCGCTCCTCCAGCCCAGGCAGCCCAGCCGCGGGCGCTGATCCCGCAGGAGCAGGAGGAGGGGATGGATTCACTCGGGGGTTATCAATCAGCTCATCAGAGCCGGGAAATCCGATATCTCTGCTCCAGCAACATCCCCTGGCTCGGATGGAGCTCTGACCCAACCTCCAGCAGCTCCAGGTTAATCAGGGCAGAGCCCAGGATGCCATTCCTGCCTGGGAGGATCTCAGAGTGATCGAAGCTGGCAGTGCCCCTGGCCCAGAGAGGGCTCCTGTCGGGAAGCAGCAGGCAGGGAGCTGGGAAGGCAAACTGCACCTTTGCTCCGGCTTTATCCGGGTGGTTTGAGGTGTCACAGATTTCCCTTCACCTGAAATGGGAACGTGTTCGCTCAACAAGTGCCAAGAACAGCTCAGGCTGAGCGATGTGAGCGTGGGCTGAGAGGACACCGCTGATCCTGGAATGCTTTGGACAAAAGCCTGGAGGGACAGGACACAGGGAATGGATTCCCTGTGGGAATATTGGGAATAAATCCCTCTCTGTGAGGGTGGGGAGGCCCTGGCACAGAATTCCCAGAGAAGCTGTGGCTGCCCCTGGATCCCTGGAAGTGTCCAAGGCCAGGGCTTGGAGCACCCTGGGACAGTGGGAGGTGTCCCTGCCATGGCAGGGGTGGGATTTTCTTTAATCTCTCAGGGAGATATTTCCCAAAACCATCAGGGTCCCACAGGTGTGGGACAGCTCCAGGCTCTCCCTGCACAGCCCCAGGATGTGCTGTGTCCCCCCAGGGGATCCCCACTCCCAATTCCCTGTGGATCACCAGACCCTGCCATGGGAATGGCACCAAAGGGGAACTTCTCATTCCTTGGCTTCAACAATTGCAGGGCACAATCCATCAACAGCAAAATAGAGCAGCCACCAGCACATCCCACCCTGCCCCTGCACCACTCCTGAGCTCCCAAACAAACAGCAGTCCTTAGGAAATCCTTAGGAAAACTTGTTGAAGACAAGTATTTTTATCTGGAAACCTAAAATGTAACAATTCCCTGGAAATAATATATAACTACTATATATTACTATTGCTAGCTTTATATCCCGTAATTATTGATTTTTCTTATGCTCATGTAACTGCTAAACAGTACTGAATTAAAGTAGTTCCAGTTGAAGTTAAAACCATGCAAGTGGGGTTTTGTTGTTTGGGGGTTTTTTTTCCTCACTTTCAGAACACAGTTTTAACTGGGGAAGGCCAATCTATTTCATTTCAGGTCTCGGTGGGGTTTAATTACTTTGAAAATAGATAAATAAAGAAGCTCAAGGTTAAAAGACCTCTTGGAGTCTTCAAATAGGAAGGAAATCCAAGCCAAGTGAACACTGAACTCATTCATCCTCATCAGCACTGCCAAATTTCCATGAAGATTTTCCTTATCATAAACTCAAATGGGGAAAAGGTGACCTGGGAAGCGCTTGACAATTAACTCGGAAAAATATGGGAGTTTTGAGCACGAGGGGTCCATAAATCCCGTTGGTTCCCTGAAATGCAGCTTGCAGGGTTCTACAGAGGCTGTGCCAAAGCCAGAGCACGGGATGGGCCCGGCCCTTTCCTCACAATTCCATGAAAAGCAGCAGAAGGGGCAGAGCTGCAGCCTCAGCCCAGCACAAACCTCAGCAAAATCTTCAGCAACGGCAGCGTGGGCGAGGGGAAGCCAAGAGATAAATCCTTATCCAGAGCCCTCTTCCTCTGCAGAGCAGGAAAATCCTCCTCACTCCTCAGGAGAGGAACAGGAAATGTGGGATGGGGGAGCAGATCTGCAAGGTCAGCAGAAACCTCAACAGGGGCTGGGGCAGCTCAGGCTCCCCTGGATCACACAGCCACCAGAACCCACAGAACCCACAGAATCCTCCAGAACCCACAGAACTCTCCAGAACCCACCAGAACCCTCCAGAATCCACCAGAACCCACAGAACTCTCCAGAACCCTCCAGAATCCTCCAGAATCCACCAGAACTCTCCAGAACCCACAGAACCCTCCAGAACCCACAGAACTCTCCAGAATCCACCAGAACCCACAGAACTCTCCAGAACCCTCCAGAACCCTCCAGAATCCTCCAGAACCCACAGAACTCTCCAGAATCCACCAGAATCCAGCTCCTCTGGAAGTTTCCACTCTGAGCAAGAGGATTTAGCTTCAAATGTTGCAATTCCAAAAGGCAGGAGTAGAGTCAGAGAATCCCGGGATGGTTTGGGGTGGGAGGGACCTTAAAGCCCATGCAGTTCCAACCCCAACACCTTCCACATTCCCAGGCTGCTCCAAGCCTTGTCCAGCCTGGCCTTGGGCACTTCCAGGGATGCAGGAGCAGAATCTGGAGCATTATTGGGGCAGCAGCTTCCCCCAGCACCCCCAGGCAGCTCCAGCTGAAACCAAACTTTTCTCCCCAAAGCCACTTTTCCCACAGTCACATCTCCAGCCCCACCACAGCTTCAGCGTTAATTAGTGACCATTGATTAGTGATCAGCCTGATTGGCAGCAAATTGCACAGGGAACCTGGAGGGGCTCTGGAGAGGCAGCTCTGCTAATGAAGTGCCCTTCAATTAAAGCAGCCAGAATTAGAAGCCTGAATCACTTCCAAGCCACGGGACCTGTGGGGCAGAGCCAAGGCTGAGCTACAAAAATGGGACGTGAGGATTCCCCAGGTTCTGTCCCAGCTCCCCAACCCTCCTTCCACAGCCACCTTCCCCAGATTCCTGCCTGGACACCAATCCAGAGCCTCCACGGGGGCTGCTCCTGTTCCAGGGGTTTAAAGAAGGAATTCAGTCATTCCTGCACCACAACAAATCTTCATTTTTATTGAGTCAGTAAGGGCTCAGCTGAGCCTGATTTCAGTGAGCCACAGAAACCCTCCTCTCTCCCAGGCACAGCAGCCTGTCCTGGGAGAAGTCCCAGATGCATCCAAGGAATCCAGAGCATCCCTCCATCACAGGGAGATCCCTCCTGCCACAAACCTTCCAGCAGCAGCTTCCTGCAAAACTCCACCAAGCAGGGCTTGGGTGGGAATGGGGTAACAAACACCACGCAGAAGCTTGGAAAAAGCAACGAGGCTGGAATAGAAGCAATACAATTTTAATTCTGACCAGTCACCTTCAAACCCCTCGTCTTTCCACTGTTCTGATGGCATCATTTAAATATCACATCTGTGACATCGCTTTGGGTAGGGGTGGGGGGGAGGAGGAAAAAAAAAAAAAAAAAAGACACAAAGATACAGACATTATGATACAATAGTACAAATGATAAATTATTTATACAGTAAATAATGGCAATAGTCAGCACAAATCCAGAAAAAGCAGCCGGCTCCCGGGATTATGAGAAGTTTGGGAAATATTGGAACACTTGGAAAGGAAGAGTTGTGTGAGATTCTGCTGGGAAAAAGAAATCCCCTCTTTCTCTCTACCTGTGCAATATTCAGGCATAGAGTACACCTCAAACAGGAACAGCAAAGGGGCACAAGGGGAACGAGAGCTGTCTTGGCTACGGGACTTCCCAAAAACTGCAAACACCACAATCCCCCAGGGCTTCCCTTCCCTGCCCCCTCCACGGAGCTGAGTCTCTCTAGAGCATAAAACTGAATAAATAACCGAGTTTATTTTGGGGAGAGGAATTATGCCAAATAGTGTGTGTGTTAATTTTTTTTTTTTACAAGATATTTAACACTTTTCATTTCGGTCAATTTGACCAGTAAGGCTGTTTTGGGCTACTAACATTTTAAAAATCAAAAAAGAAAAAAAAAAAAGCACTTCGAATATTTGCAAAGTGAGGAAAAGGAGAAGAGGGGAAATGGAGAAATGGGGCAGAGGGGATGCAATGGGACACAGCAACATCCTCCAGAAATGTGGGAGGGCCAGGAGGAAGGGAGGATTATCCTGGAGAGCAGAAAAATCATCCCAAAATGAGCTGGACCGTTCAGAGCATCCCCAGGACAGTGACTCCCCCCCGTGTCACCCCCTGGGGACACAGCCCAGCCCAGGAACATTTGCCAAACCGGCTCTTTCTCCTCCTAAACTCAGCTCCTGCCACAAACCCTGTGCCAGGCTTGGTTAGTCTCAGCCTAAAGATTTCCTGCACCAGAATTTGGGCCGTGGTTCCTCATGGAGCCTCCTCGGGGTTTGTTGTGCCATAAATGTCTGTGTTGAATAGAAAAGGGACAAAGTTCTGGGGACAGTGACTTGGGAGGAAAAGCAACAATTTGCCATTCAACAGCTTCATTAAGCCAGGGCTCCCTCCCAGAGGCAGCTTCAGCAATTCCTGGTGACAGCTCCAACTGCAGATTATTTCAGCACTTTCAATATTTCTCATCTTGCCTCTAAAAAAAGTTCCTCGGGATGTGGCCAGGACTCTGGGCTGGACAGACTAAGGGACAAACACCTTGAGTGACCTCGATTCCAGTGCTGATCAAATCCAAGTGGGAGAAGAACCCTGGAGGAATCTTTGTCACAGATCAGCTGGAAACTTTCCCCCCCATCTGCAAGAATCACACCCTTCCTGCTCTGCACTTCCCAATAACTTCAACAACAACAGAAAAACTCTTTTTCCTTGCTCTGAAAGGCAACAGGAATGGGGTTTGGTTTGGTTTGGTTTTGTTTTTAAAGGCAGGCTGGGTGTGGACAGCAATCCTCTTCCCTCCTCTATAAAAACAAGGATTGGGAATCCTCCTTGCCAATTCCAGAGGTTCCAACATCTGCACAGGAACATCCCCACACTGAGCATTCTGCACAGCACCAGAGCCACCCTGACCTCCACAGCTCCAGTCTGGGCTTGTGTCCCTAAATCTGCTCATCCTTCAGCCTCCCCTTCCCACCAGGAGCTGGATCCCAGTCCTGCCATGGGATCCAGCCCCTCTCTGGCCCCACAGGGAATTCTTCCACCACAACAAAAATCTGGCAAATTCTGTTCTCCCCCTCTAAAATTAAGGAAAGGCCACCAAGTCAGTTCAGAGGTGCCCAGCAGGCAGGGAAAAAAATCCCTTCCCATGGATTTTTTGGGAGGGCAGAGCTCAGCCCTGCAGAGGCTGGGGCTCCAGCAGAACCCCTGTGCGTGGTGAGGAGTCCAGAAATGAAAATTTATTAAAAAGGGATAATTCATCTCCCAAGGGATGGCTGGACATGGAAGCAGTTATCCTACGGAGTGCACCTTCCAACAGGAAAAATCAGTGGATAAAACGAAACAGGTTGGGTTTGTACATCAGGATTTTTAACAGCTCCACAAGTTTTAACAAGGAAAATAAAACCAAACAGCCTCTCTTGGGATCTTCATCAAGGCTAAAAGTCTGTCCAGTCTGGGGGTTGGGAAACAGGAACAAATCAAGGGAAAGGCGACTTTAGTGTTTTTTCTTTTTAATGTAGTCTTAAATCATGTTATGCTCAAATTCAATTCATCTAAAAATAATTAGTCACGAGGATTTGTTTTTGATTTGCATTATGAATACTTCATTTAAAAGTAAATATTTTAGTGTTAATCTTCCCTTTTAAACTCTCTTTACAGAAACAAAGAGCGAAAACCATAAATAAGAGGGCATTAAAACCATAAAAATGACATTTGCCAATATCTTAATTTTTCAGCCAGACTTGATAAATCTATCAAAACCAGACAGTTAAATAAGAACCACATTATAAAAATTAGCAAAAAAAGGACTATTAGGTAACTCTGCAAACTCAAAATATGAAACTGTACTAAACAAAATATGTGCAAAAGTATACAAGAGTAACTGCATATAGCAAGGTTAAGCCTGAATTAGTTTTAAAGCTTGCCCCGGTGAAACTGAATTCAAAGTTGTCCCACTGTATTTCTTTTTTTTTTTTTTTTTTGCTCTCCTTTTCTTGGTTTTTTCCATTTTTTTTTTTTTCTTTCAACTCACATTGTAAGTCAAATAAAAACAAAATACACATGAAAAAACTTCCAAACGAAGCTGGTACTGGACAAGCACAGAGCAGGACACTCACTCAGCACGAGTGCAGCCACTCACAGAGAGTTCCAGGAGTCCTTAGAGTAGTGTAGGAATTCAACACTGCACACGACAGCACAACTCGAGCATGGTCTTGGGTGTTTTGTCTGGGGTTTTGTGTTATTTTCCTTTCGAGACAAGCTTGCTGTAGTCAGTCACACCTCAGAGATACCAAAGCAGTGCGAGTTTGCAATGTTTAATGCATAAAAACCAAGCCCCCCTGGGCCCTCCGGGTCGGTCTCTTCTAAGAGTAAGGACTATGGGTGAACCAACAGTCTAGAACTGTGTGGAGTTATGTGCAAAACATTCACTAGCACTCGGAATCTCAGGTCTATCTTACGGGCAGAGGAAGTGACAGATGCAGGGGGAAGAGTAAATTCAGGAATCCAGCACATGATCTGACATCTACAAAATAGCCAAGGGAGTTTTCCAATGGCAGGTTCTCTCCCTAGAAAGTGTGTTTGAAATGATTAACAAAGTAACAAAAATGGGCAGGATCTAACTTTGGTGAAAAGTCTGAACATTTTCACATGATGCTCAACAAGCCAAAGTAAGGTACCATCTGTAGCAAAGACTAGATTTAGATTAACTGGTAAGTAGAGACAACTCTTCAAAGATCATTACTGTAAACTGCAAATCTACTTCCAAGTCTCTCACACACCGTTCAGTCCACACAGGCCACGTTCGTTTCGCTGGAAAGACTTCAGCCTGGAAACACTAGGAAAAGAAAAGTTCCTTTAATTGGGTCTTTATAGGAGGAAAGGGTTAGTTGTATTTGCAGCCTGGGAGGCTGCAGGTGGCATTCCTGTACTGTGCAGAGCTTGGGGCATTGATCCTGCAATGCTCAGCCCCTGGCCCATCCTGATGGTGCCCATGGCCGGCAGCGGTGCCATCCCCACGGGCACGGGGGCCATGGAAGACAGAGGTATTGGCTCCATGCTCATTGGGGGCACGGTGCTGAAGGAGGGGCTGCTCCCCATCACAGGGCTTGCTCTCATCTGGTTCAGGGTCAGTGGCTGAGGCTGGTTCACCTGGAAGGGGTTGATTGGAGTCGCTGTGGTAGCGGCGCCTGCGTTGGGAGAGAAGGGAGACAGAGAGGCACTGCCATCAACAGAGGGGCTGGAATCATCTTTGCTGGCAAAGAACACTCCCTGTGTGCATCCCCGTCCTCAAAATGCCCTGTGGAGGGTGTTTTAGGGGAGAATTATGGATGTGTTAATTTTATTTTATTTTTTACAAGATATTTAACTCTTTACTTTTTGGCTATTTTGGGCTACTAACGTTTTAAAAATCAAAAAAGGGAAGAAAAAAGCACTTTCAATGTTTGCAAAGTGAGAAAAAGAAGGAGAAGAGGGGGAAATGGAGAAATGGGTCTGCCCCCCAGCAAAGCAGAGTCTGTTCCCTTGAAGCAGCCAATGCCTCCAACACCCCTTCACTGACCAACAGCTCCCACTTCCACAGCCCTGACTGGAGTCAGAGCTTCCAAATTTGGTGACCTGCAAAAGCCCAAACCACGACATCCACATCACTGATGCAATTTCTTTAAATGCTACTTTGCAGGCTCTCTGTGCTCCTTTACTGCAGAGAATGAGTTTACATCTGACACTGGGAAGAAATCCCAGTATCCCTGGCACAGATTCCCAGAGAAGCTGTGGCTGTTCCTGGATCCCTGAAGTGTCCAAGGCCAGGCTGGATGGGGCTTGGAGCAATATGGGACAGTGAAAGGTGTCCCTGGACATGGCAGGGATGGTTTTTAAGGTGATTTTGTGTGATTTGTACATTTGCTCCAAGCTCCCAGCAGCCACCTCCATTTTCATGTTTCTGGCTCCGAGCTCGGACAAGAATTCCCAAAGTAAACAACTCATTTCCGAATTACAGCGGTGCTCGAAAAAGCAGAGCACAACTTTCCCAGCCTTTGAGGTTCCCTGGATTGCTGCCAGCCTTGCAAATTCCTTTTACTGCACAAGCCCAGGATTATTTGGATGGCCCAGTGACCCCTCACAAACTTTTTGTAGTACCCGGGAAGGGCAGATACACAGATTTCCTCTCTCTCCCCCTGCTCACTGCCAAGGCTGCTCAGAATCACTGCTTTTTTCCTACTCAAGGATTTTAATAAATTCACTTTTTCTTCCATTGGGAGAGTGATGAAAATAAATACTGAAAGAGCATTTCCAAGTGTTTCACCCTATGGGCAACACAGGAAAACATCAGTGCAAATTCAGCTTTTAAAAAACACATCTGCCACATGTTTGGTGTCACCACTTCAGTCTGCTCCAAGCAAGGGCTCACTTCTAACAGGCACAGCTTGCAGGACAACTGCAACAACCCTTTTTTTTTTTTTTTCCAAAATACACTGAGAATGTGTTTTCAGATCAAAACTGGCTCACTGTGCCAGCCTAAGACAGACTAACCAGCAGCTCAATGAATTACCCTGAAGAGTTTGCTCTCTGGGACCTCAGGCTGCAGTCAGAGATCTCCTGTGCCTGCTGCAGCTCCAGCAAAAAAATTCCAACTTTTTTCCACAGGAATCTCCTACCTGTCACCTTCCCAAGGCACTCTTACCTCTTTTGACAAAATCCAGCTGAAGTTCACCCAGTCTGAACAACTCCAAACCTTCTACCTCAGCTAAATCTGAGTGAGGGGAACTGCTGGAATAATGTTCAGCTGCAGAGCAAGAGCAGAGCCCTTGTGTTTTCAGGGACTGTCACTGTGCTGGGTGAGCCCAGGATGCCTCCCTGAGACCCTCCTGCTCTTGCTCATGATCTGTTGGCTGAAGCAACCAAGAAAACCAAGCCCAGATCACCCATCTTGAACCCCAACAGCAATGAGCTGTGCAGAGTTTTCCTGCAGGAAGGGAAAGCTCAAACAGAAACGTGATGGATTGTGCAGAAACCAACCTGGTGCCAAGAATGGGTTCAGAGAAGTAACAGGCTGTGGTGGCTTAGACACCAGAGAATCCAGGTTCACCAGGGCAGCGTTGGGGCCCAGGAAGGACTCTGGGGTTTTCCTGGCCGTGCTTTGTTTGCCTGATGTCCCACTCGAGTGCTGGGACTCAAAGAGATCAGGACTCGTGGTACCGCTGTGCTGAGATGGCAGAGTGGAACCTGATTCAGCTGCAACAACACAAAGGGACACACAAAACTCCTGTTAATGCACAGAGCCAGGCACAGAGGAGCCTGCAGTGTGTGAGAGCAGAAGTGCAAAGTTTGTGTTAGTCAGGGCTCAGTGTTTCAGGCTGTTACACCCTCTCAGCATGCAAGCAGGTCAATGTTCTTTAGCAGAGCATGAAGAGGCTACAGTCAGAGTTGCAGTGCTCTACTGATGGAATTCCCACAGCTTTGCTGCTCCAGGTGGGACTCTCAGGCTCCAAGGAACAGAGACTCCAAAGCCTTGGCCCTACACCACTGCTGTGCCCTTCCTAGCTGGATTCCACCCAGGGTTTTCTTCTCAAAAAGCCCAGCTTTGCTTCAGGCAGAACCATCCTGAGAGCAATGGTGCCACAGCAGCCACAGGGTCAGGCAGTTTTGATTTACTGACCACCGATTAGAGAAAAAATTAATTAGAGTATTCATAGAAGGTATTTTCTCATCTTCCTACTGGAATTTACACATTTGAGAGATTCAGTCAGCATGGTTCTGGTTGAGTCTCTGAGCATAAGCCCTGCTCCAAATGTGCTGGACACTGGAAATTAAGAAGTCCAACAAATTTCTGGGTCAATGCAGCAAAAGGTCACAGGGTGCAATTCCATGAATTACAAAAGGCCCATTCCCCACGAGTTCATGCACAGGCCAAAATGTGAATAAGGAGCTTTTACTGCTGCATCATCATTTCCTTCCCTTTGTGAAAACTGATTTTTTTGTCCAATAAAATTGAAGAACAGAGACATTTGTTGCTGTGACTGTCACCCAACCTGTTCACATGCTAAGGATTTGATTCGTACCTGGCTTTTTGGAAGTTCGAAGTGTGTCAAATTCAGAAAAATCATCTTTAACTGTACCATTCAAATTACTGAAGAGGTCAAAAGATGTACTTCCTGTTCAAAACAACAAGACAGCCCTGTCATTAACACATCTTGGGTTGCATCACACAGCTGATCCTCCTGGAAGCAATTCCTAACCCATTCCTGTCACCAAGAAGCCACCACAGGCTCCAGGGCAGCAGTTGGGGGTGCTCCCACTCTGAGCCAGGAGCTGGGAGAAGGAGAATGTCACAGAATTGTCCTTTTTGACAATGCAACAACTGAATCAGAGCAATTTGCTTTTGGATCAGTGTAGGGCACACCTGAGCATGCTGGGGTTTGGTTGATTGAGTGTCTGCATTAGAGACAAGCAGATCTTGCTGTGGAAGGAGAGAACAGAAATGGATTTACAGCCTCAACTATCAAGTGTTAATCAAGGAAAACACCACCAGTGATGATTTCACTTCTGCTTCCCAAGTGGAAAGGAGGAGGAATGCCAGAGCAGAGGTTGTGCAGATGGTAAAGCCCCGTTAGCTGAAGCACCAGCACTCGCAGTCAATGAAACATCACCACTTCAAAACGTGGACACAACTCTTACCTCAAATTGGAGGCAGAAAAACCACACCTAAATGATCAGCAATCACAGCCCTGAACAGCTTTAAGGTTTGTGTGGCTATTTTTAATTAGCTGAAATGTTTACTTAATTTACTTTTAACTTTCAACACGTTTCAAGCAAGAAGAGCACAAGGTGACAAACCCCAAGAGAAAGGGTGAAAATTGAATATAAAAACAATATTTATCAAGAACAAAGAGCCACCATAGCTAAAGGCTCGTTTCACAGTGCTCCACTTATTGCCCTTTGCCCAGGGAAAAGCTGCTTAGACAACTTTTTGCAGCACTCAGATTCCTTTGTCTGCTGTGTACAGGATGAATGACGAGCAGAAAATGCATTCTGGATGCTTTTAGCAACGGTGCCAATATGAAAATTCCAGGTATTAATACTCATCAAGGTTGCATTAGTTACAGAGCATGAACAGATAATTACAGCAGCACCTTTAGCAGGGCTCAGGGAAGGTTTCACACCCTCAGTCTGAAGGAACAAACCTTCATTTGCACCTCTAAAAGTCTCCTCCGAGCTGCTCAACCTGTCAATCTACATCTGCAGAGAACATCTATCTGCAGAGCTATTTATCATGAGGGAAGGTGAAATTAGAGTATCATTCATTGCCAGAAATCAAGTCCTTGTCTAATTAAAGATAAAACTCAAGAACAGCAGCAATCCCAAGTGCTCAGCAGGCAGCCACAAATACCAGGAGGAGCCCTAGAAGGGACAGAGCACAAAGCAACACCAGGAATTCAGAGCTTTAAGTCCCAATAATTACATTTAAATTTCTTTTCCCTTTTATTTTGAAGACCAGTTCTGCCAATTGTTCAGCTTCTTTGAACCACACAATGCAAGAAAATAATTTGGACTTCTCCTCATTACTCAAATAAGATGGATATGGGGATGAGACCGTTGCTCACCAGAAGTAGAGAGAGGTTTGTTTGCAGGTGCTGATCCCCAAGGATCCACAGAAGATTTTGCTGCAGTAGAAGATGGCTGAGCAGGAGCCCAAGGATCCACATTTTTGGCCAGAGGCTGAGCTGTGGATCCTGCTGGTGCTGCCCAGGGGTCAACAGAAGCAGCTGGTTTGGCACCTGCAAGAAGAAGCAGCAGGAAGAGAAGTGAGTGCAGCTTCCCTTTGGAAAGTTTTCCTTGGAGATTGACCCCTCCCAGGAGCCTTCACTCCCAATTAATGCTGAGCAGAAATGGCAGCAGCAGCTCAGCACTCCCAGCATTTGTCACACACTCTGAACAACAACAGCACCAGGAAATTCTGGGCAAGGCAGAGGAAATAACAATTCCCCTCTCTGAACCTGGATACAAATACCTGCAGTTCCAACAGGAAAATAAACTTGCCTTTGTTCCTGACATTGCCACCACAAGTGACAATCCCTGGCTGGAGGTGACCTAAATCACAGGGTCTATTTATGAACTGGGGGAAAGTGAGTTTATAAAAAGCCCAAAGGTAAAAGGTGTGAGATGCACAACATTAACCCTTGGACAAAGGAATCTGTAAGAGCCAGATGTGCTTTTTTATTCCCATTTCTAAGCACTCCTCACACACATCTAAGCTGCCCACTGATAACTCTTTCTTTTTTTTACCCAATGCCTGTATGTTCAAAGTTCTTGTTTTTACTGGAAAATGCTGACAACTCTTCGTTCCTACAAATTCAATCACCAAAAGTTTAATTCCCAAATGAGGATTTTATAACCCAAGAGAGCAGGATGGAATCACCCACATGCAACAACTCCTACCTTTAATATCCTGTGGGTTTCAAGTTACAACTGAGAATTATTTTAGCTTTTAAAACTCCATTCAACCCCCCCCCCCCGGCATCCCAATATTCCTTTTAATCAACTGAATGCTGCACACAGTGGCACAAATTCCAGCTGGAATTTTGGGTTTTGTTTCATCAGCAGCCACGTGGTCGCTACAGCTCCGGAGCAGGAAATGCCAAAACTCTCCAAGGAAGCTCCATTATTCCCACACCAGTTCTTCCATTTCCTTTATCTGCCCCCAGTGCTGAGTTAGGAGCAAGGCCACACTCGTGACAGCATTTCCCATCAACAGCAGTTTCCTAAAATGTTCATTTTTTCCTAAAGGGAGCACCCGAAATGAGAGCTCAGGGGAAAATCCCATCCTGGAGCTTCCATCAGCTCCACTGAAACACCACAGCACTGGCAGGATTTGGGAAATGCAGTTTCATGAGTCATTTTTTTACCAGCAAAATCATAAATTTGTATCTTTGAGACTGTCCCTGATAGAATCCAGCAGGCTTGTGCTGTGCTGTAAGAAAGTTGGGAAGCACAGAGGAAATGCTATGGCTGGAACTGGTACAAGGAAAATCCTGTCAGAGGGTGACACATCAGGCAGGAGATTTGAGAAAGGTGGATTTTGGTTGCTTTAAGCCATGGAAAAATAAACTGAATGGCCTTAGGGCCCAAAATTTGGGCTTTTTCTCAGCTCTTATTACAAAAAAAAATTACAGGTGGCACTTGGAATGAAGACCTGGCAGTTGGCCCAGGAGCTTTGTAGGTGCCTTTAATGCCATCATGAGCAGGGGGAAAAACCCCAAACAAGGCATTTCATTATTAAACTTCCAATTTTTCATCAGTAATCTGATGGTGAGAATCTGTGTGGAATGCAAATAACACTGAAGCACTTAAGAGCAGAATTTGTAGAATCACCAAAGCAGAACTGACAGAACAAAGCAGTCAATCCTCATGGAAAAGCTTCTGTTTGCACAGAAACTCCCTGCACTTTAAAAAGGTCAAAAATTCCAATAAAAAATGGATCCAGTTCCAAGTGTAACACTGTGAGGAACCATCCACTTCCTTATCAAAGGAGAAACTCTTTGGACAGGCTGTGGCTGACCCAGACACACCACACAAAAAAAAAAAAAACCCACAAAATTTTGGCTTAGTTGTTCTATGTGAAACATTCCATCTTTCCAGTCAGAAATATTTCATGGATTTAGCATTGAAATCCTATGGAACAGTAAATATTTTAAATGGTAACCTGAATTTTTTTATCTGCTATAAAAATCTTTATTTAAGTAATTTAATCCTTTTGGTTCTGACCATACACAAGCACATCACAATTCTCTAGGAGCAGTTAAGGATGTGATAATTCAGACTCCTAAGATCAGTATCCTGCCTAAATATCAGATTAAATTCTGGGAATAGTCTAAACCAATGGCACTGGACACAAGCAGCAGGGAGAAAGAGTTGGACAAGTTTTGCTGTAAAGACAACAGAAGTGTCACTCTCCTCCTCCTTAGGACTCAAACTGCACCCACAAAAACCCAACTGCTTAAAAAAATTTATTATTAAATTTATTACTAAATCGGTTTCTGCTTGAGTGGAACGAATGAAAATGGACTCAAACACAAACTGCACATCGAGGAACTTTGAAATGCTCAAAGTTAAGAAGCAAAACCTTTCAAACCCCGTTGCTCCTGGCACTCTGCTCTTACCAAATGATTGCCAGGGGTCAGAGGCAGGGGCTGCAGCTGTGGATCCTCCCCAGGGATCCGGCTGGGTGGCAGCAGCAGCAGCAGCAGCAGCAGGAGGTCCCCAGGGCTCGCTTTTGGGTGGGGCCGGTGCCGAGGAGGGCAGGGCATCCATCAGGTCCAACAGAGTGGTGTGCTGAGGGCAGGAAAAAGCTGAGCTTTACTCAGGTTGAAGTACAAACTCATGAGAGTGAAGAAGCAATTCTTATTAATTTTTTTTATTTTTTTTTTTTTCCTTTTACACGCCTGCATTGACTAACTCCAAATTTACCCCGCGTGGAAGAAGCTTAAAGCTACACAACAAAGCAAACCCAAAAGCATAAAAGAGCTCAGTATTAAGCTAAGTTTGTGTTACTGTATTTCAGCTTTTGGCAGCATAACCGGGAATTTCTTAGGCGAAGGCACTACCTCCTTCTTTTTGGGAATTTTAATTGTGTCTCTGCGACTCTCCTCCAGAGCCATCTGTAATCTCAGATCATCTCCGCGTCTGAGGCGCTCCTCCTGCAAAGGAAATCAACACTGGTGATATAAACCATGAGCCTGCTCTGAGCTGCTGCTCCCTGCAGGGCTCCAACCCTCGCACCCTGTGCTCCACAGGGGGATGGGGTTTTAGGGCTGGAATTGCCACGGAGCACAAATGAGGGAAATGATTTTTCCTGTCATTTCTTGCCTCAGGAGCACCCCGAGCCTGTGGTCAGTTTTGCTGGTTGGAATTTACCCTGGTGGTGTTTTATTCTTTCCAAAATTCAAGCGAACAACCCGTTTTTCAGCATTCAAATCACTACTGAGGGTTGTAGGGAGCTAAACTTAAATTTTCCTGGCTTTTGTTCACTTCCCTCCACGCTGGTGCAGGATCCACCAAGGGAATCAAGTCTTGCCAACTCCATGTGTAATTTCAAGGTTTAAACATCTGTAACTACAATGTTTATGCCACATTCAACTCCTTTAAACATCTTTGTTTGCATCATGTCTCTCAGAAGTTGACTAATCCCCCAGCTTGTCATTTTTGAAGCTACTTCAAATGCTTAGACTCTGATTTATATTTTTGTTCCTTTTATTGCCCAATAATGATGAAATTTACTGGGTGATAGTTTCCCTTTGCAAGCACTCATGCTTAACATACAGCTGTAAACTAAATTGTCACAGGAAGCCTCTAAAATATTACAGGCACTCAGCATGGCTGAATTGAATTTTCACTCAGAGCTGAGATTTGGCTTTGTTATATATTAAAATGCAGTCATTTTATCCAAATTTACTCCAAATTCAGATTGAAGCTCCTAAGCATTAGCACAGTAACATAACCCAGGTGACTTAAATCAAGTTTTTTTAATATATTCTGGTACTTTGTGTCAGGTCACCCTCCTGTTCCAGAAACTCCCACCAAACGAACAGATCGTTCCAAATTCCACAGGAATCACAATCCACTGACATTAATGAAGCTTTTCAGGACCAGTCATGTTTTCAGCTCTTCCTAACTGAAAAAACATCTTCAGTAATGTGATGATTAACATCCTCCCACACAAAGTCTTCTCACAAAGTGACTGTCATCTTCCACTAGTCTCAACAGCTCGGAGGCTGAAGTTACTTTAAAAAGAGATTGAAAGAATAAAAATAATAATAAAAAAAAAAAAAAAAAAGAAACCAAAAAAACCCACACACACACCTGCAGCAAAGCCAAGCTGCCACTGAAAATAATAATTAAATAATAATTAAAAATGTGAACTCTCCAAGCATGGACAAACTTTGGAAAACCTACACGGGCACCGACCTGCTCCGCCACCTCCCGGCTCATGGCCAGCGCCAGCTGCAGCTGCAGCTCCTCCTCCCCACTCGTCTGGGGCCGTGCCTGCTCCAGCTCCGAGGACACTCGAGGGGATGTTGCTGTTGGGAGATAAAAAAACAGCACCTTCAGCACAGCAAAGAGCAAAAAAATTTAAAAAATGGTCAGGTTTGCTTCTTGCGTTTTGTTTTTACGTGTTCGGTCTCAAAGCTCCCTCGCGGTCATGAGATGAAGCTCCTGCCAAGGGTGAGGATAATTTAATTCCCATTCCATTTCATCCCAATTCACCTCATTTCATCCCATCCCATCCCATCCCATCCCATCCCATCCCATCCCATCTTCCCAAACCCTCCTGGGAGCACAAGGACAGACACAACCCCAAATAACACCAAGACGTGTGATAGTTCAGCCGCTTTAAGGGAAAATATTCCTGGAAAACAGAAGGATTTTTTTTATGGGGTTGTGATATCAAGAAGTACCCCCAGCTCATGCTGGATATACCCTGAGTGTATCAGAGCTCCTGATTTTAAAATGTACAGAATTGATCGTTGGATGAAACATTGGTGGGTATTTCTTTACATCTTCCAGTGTCAGTAAAGATCTGCTGGGATTGGGCCAATATCAGGGTAAAATTGGATACCACCCACTTTTCTGTAAAATAATACAGTCTTAATGGGAAGATAAAGAACTATTCTTAACTGCTGAGCAGGCGTGGGGATAAACAAACCAGCTATTCAGACTCCAAATTTACACAAATACAGGATCATTCTCTGCTAAAGAAGAGTTTGGTAAATGGCTTGGGGGTGTGGGTTGGTCTCCGGGACTGGTTGGGGTTTTTTGGGGGTATTTCCTCCCCTCCTCTTCAAGGAAGAGTAAATCTTGACAGCTAAAATATTCAATTTCTCAACACAGAAACCATCTTTTAATGTTTTCACTCCAGGAACATGTGAAATTCCCATCCTACACCACTAGCAGGTTTAGAACTCCACAATAATTCAATAATTTCGTGCTCACTCTCTCAGACAATTCTTTAGCATCCAAATCATTCACACAGGAATTTTATCTCATTTTTGCTAGGAAGTTTGTATTTAGTGGCTGGAATGATGATTAGTTTGGCACAATATATCCTGACATTTAATACATTTAATTGAATGTTTTCAACCAGCGTGTCAAGCTCCAAGAAATCAAGTTTCTTCCTACCAGGTTAGCTGGGCATGTGAAAACGAGAATGCCAAACTCACTTTGAAAACCCCTTTTTCATCACTATTTTAATCCTCCAAACATTTCCTGGTCTTGTCTCTCCCTCCTTAAGTTTCAGGCCAAAATGACATCACAAAACAAATGGAATTTTCTCATCCAGTAAAGAAAGAACTCTCCATAAACAAGGAATGACCTTTCCTCCTTCCCACCACACCCCGAGGTGCCATCCCACCCCTTCTGCCTCTAAAGCACATTAATTTAAATTAATTTATCAGCCACAACGATTCTTCCACCTTGTGCTGATCCTGAAGCTCTCAAGCCAACCTTACTTCAATTAAGATGCTACTCATAGCTCAATTCTATTACTTTTTCAAACTTTCTCATATAAAATAATTAAATTTAGCCTGGTTGATGAGTACTTACTGCTCCAACAGTCACTGCCAGGCTCTCCAATATATTATATTAAAAATATGATGATTAAAGCATGTGATAATTCCCAGCCACTCACCTAATACAGATAATAAATTAGCACTAATTCTAATCATTCTAATCCAAAATGGATGATTTTAAACCAGGATGGAGGTGGAAACACTTCCCTCAGGAGCCCAGAGAATGTTTTCTGTTTATCTTTGCCAGAAGAATATTGAGCAGTTTATGGCTGTTAAACACCTCGGGCTTGCAAACACCAGAGAGAAAAAAAAAATTCAAATAAAGGGGAAAGAATTCATGGTGTAAAAACTGGCCATGAATAGATTTGAGATGCAGATGGAGAAGAGCAAGGATTAGAGAAGGAAAGAGTCCTAAACTGGTTTAAAATCAGAGCCTGGGACAAATGGGACAGCAGCAGAGTCACCTGAGAACAGATGGCACCTGGGCTAGGAGCAGGGAGCAACCTTCTGCTCTGCTGGGCTGTAAACTGGGGGGGAAATGGGATTTCCTGCATCCCTGCATCCCAGCTTTTCCATCCCTGCATCTCCTGCACCCCAGCTTCTCCATCCCTGCATCTCCTGTATCCCAGCTTTTCCATCTCTGCTCACACCACTGCATCCCACAACCACCAAGAACCTGATGGCAGAACGCCATTAAAATTAAAGTGATGCAAAATGGGTTCAATTCCATTGCTCTTCCTCCCCATTTCCACACAAAGGACTCGCTGAATGCACTGCTCGATGCATTCCTGCCTGGAAAAGCTGCAAAAAGCAGGGATTGCATCCCATTCTGAGCCTTTTCCTTCCCAGCTGAGCATGGGAAGGGCGGGCTTGGCTTTGGCAGGGAGCCCCACGAGCTCCAGGATCCCCACATGGATAACACGGGCTCACACACACACACACACACACACACACACACACACATTATTCCTTCTCATTTTTAGGTTTTCCAGCAATTCATTCTACTTGCTTTCATTAACTCTAAAAGGTATTTCCAGAGGAAAATGTCCATTTGAAGTTCTTGGGCCTCAATAAAAAAAACCAACTATAGGAATGTTGCTGTTTTCCATGTAAGCCTCTGCAGTGTTATAAAACCATCCACATTAAAGAGCTGCCAACACTTTTTTTTTTTTTTTTTTTTTTTTTTTTTTAAGGATTAAGGGAAATTCAAAACACTGTTCTTGGGAGTAACCTGACAAGTTTTATCTGAGATTCCCTTCCATATGAGCCTCATCCTGCTCTAAGGTCAGAATTCCCAAGATCCAGCAGAAAGGTTATGGCTTTAGGAACAGGATGGTGCCACACAAAGCATCCCTTATCCCCCAGCACATGACAATTAACTCAGATGTTTATGTAAGATGGGACTCAACAGATCAATTCTGACCTGCTAAGCCCTGCTCTGCTGGGAATTTTGGAGATCCCAGTCCCTCCAGGCTGCCCAGGAGCAAATTTCAGGGAATCTGTCCCTGCAGGGAGCAGGGGGCTGGCTGCTCAAGGAAATGATCTGGAGGCTGAGTTAATCACTAAAGCAGGATTCTGCTGCACCATCTGTGCCTGGCCAGGCCAGCTCCCAGACACAGCTATTGATAATTTCCTATATTTTGGCTCTATTAAAAGGACTCTGTAGCTGGTTATAGATCTGGCTGAGTTCAAGTGAAATACAGGACACAGAGAGCAGAGCCTGCATTAATAATAAAAATCAGAATGTATTTTCATTCAGAATCCTGTGCTTGGGTTTTGGGGCTGGTTATTATTTCTGGGGTTTTTCTTTTGGGACTGGTTTTGTTGTTTCTGGGGTTTTTCTTTAGTGTCAGGCTTTCTAATTTGCAGGTGGAATTCTGAAGAACAGAATTCAGCTCTCAGTCACATTTGTTCAGAAGGAAAAGCTGCTTCCTCAGTCAGTGAAGCTACAAAGGTGGGCAAATTGAAAAATTGAAATAATATCAAGGTAAGGACTCAGAAACCAACAGCAATTCACTTGGGAAACAGGCAGAGATCCCACCTGTCAGTCTTCCAGGGAAAGACCACTCAAATAAAGATGGGAAAATTTTAAACAGCCAAATGATGGAAAGGCAAGTGCAAGCTGCTTAATCTAGAAGGAATTGTGCAATCCACCTTTCCCCTGGGAACGCAGGAATCTTTCAGGTGCAAGAAGAGAGTTGATAACACTGATGAATGTGACAAGGTGGAGCTGCTCAGCCTTTCTGCAGGATTCTGATTGCACTGAGCAGACTGAGAGCTTCTGAAATTCATTTAACACTCAACAAATCCTTCAGGTTTATTTTGTTGAGAGCATTTTCCTCTCAGGTGATCCCTAAGCCGTGGGAATGGACACAGTTGGAGAATTCAGTGTCACTACAAAGTCTGCATACACCAGTGGCACCTCCCACCTTCACTCTCAGCACCAGAAAAAAATAAATGTACGAGATGAGAGGATTTAATCAAGCTGTCAAATGACATCTGACAGGAGTCTGCCACATTCCTTCAACACCTCAAACTATGGGAATTCTCCACACTGTTCAGCCAGACTCATTGCTGGGTGATATTCTCTATATTCCCTGACTAGGATGGAAGGGCAGGGACGTGTTCCAACCTTTATTACTAAAGAAATAATTATTAAATAAAAACCAAACCCTTTAAAAACAGGAGAGCTCTGAATGGAGCAGGGTGCCCAGAAAAGCTGTGGCTGCCACATCCCTGGAATGTTGAAGGCTGGAGGAACCTGGGATAGTGGAAAGTGTCCCACAGCAGGGAGTTGGGACAAGATGAGCTTCAAGGTCCCTTCCAACCCAAACCATTCTGGATTTCATAAATTTCCTATTGTGTCAAACCCAAAACAACAATTCCTCTGAATTATTTTCTACTCCAAGCAAAAAGGGAGACAAAACTGAAACAGATGAGTGAACATAAACTTGCTGAGGCTTCACAAAACTTGTTCTAAATAATGAGGCAACTTAACATGAATAATCACTGGAAATATTAAACTCATTAATTCAGCTACAGCAAATCGCTCCCAGAATTTTTCCAGGTTCAGGTTCAAGACTTGGCATTTCCCAAGATCCAAAAAAGCCCTTCCCAGTGCACTGAGCTGTGATTGTGTCACTGAAATCAGGGCATCAATCCCACCCCATCCCATCCCACCTATCCCATTCATCCCAATTCATCTATTCTATCCCATCCCATCCAATCCCATCCCATCTATCCCATCCCATCTCATCCCAGTTCCCAAACCCTCCAGGAACACAGGGAAAAAGAGAAGGATGTAGACACAACCCAAAATCACACCAGGATGTCCCAGTTTGGGCACAATAGGATTGGATCTCCTAAAAAGCATGGCCTCAGTAAACTCGGTTTTAAAACATCACCAGCGTTTGCCAGGCTGGGAGCAGCATCCCAGCTCAGGCTTAAGAGGTCTAAAATAAGAACATCCTACTTTTCTCCATGCAGCCATAAATCCAGAATCCTATTTAAGTGGTCACTGGCAGCTGGAGATGAAACAAGGCCAGGAACAAGAGGCTGAAGTTTTTGAAACTAGGTGACAAATGTCAGACAAAAACCCAATTATTTAGACCCAGAAGCAGATTAGGAGTGAGGAACTATTGCTTCAAAAGATTTTAAATATCTATCTTCTATCCCTTCCTCTCCTCAGCTGGTTTAATTTCAGCACCACACTAAAAGATTTCCTTAAGGTGAAATAAAACCTGATATCAGATTTGATGCAACTCTACAGAATTGGCACATTTTCCAAAATAAATAAAAACTATGCATTTTGTCAGGGAATATTTAACAGCTCCTAATCTGAGCATTAATTGTTTAAAGAAAGAAGATAAAGCCAATTGCTCTGAGTATGTCAGAAATTGCTGGAAAGACAGAGCTTGGGAGGAGCTTTATTTTTGCTTTTGAGTATCTCTCTTGGCTTTCATTTTCAGGTTATGAGACTGGGTAGAAGAAAAAAATCCCACAAATACTTTTTACAACTCACATGCCATAATGTGCTCCCTGGAATTATCCAAGCACTGAGATTTTCAGGGCCAACAAAATCATTAAAGGCAAAGCTTTGGGGGAAAGGATTTTATTAAAAACGATCAAGTTGCACCATTTCATTTTGCACAGTTTCTAAAGGATTTTTAGAGATGAAATGAAAATATTTTCAAGGAAACAGGGAAAAATATCCTTATTTGCCTGCAGCAGTAAGGGATGATTGGACATCAATCTTGAATTCTCTCACACTACACAGGGTATCAATATTGCTTTTATTTTGTTACAAAGGATGAATCTGGGACACAAAAACCAGCAATGCTTTAAGAAAAACCCTTGTGACTCAACATTGAGCAAAAAATCCAATTGTTCCCATGCAAACCTACACAGGTTGGGAAGCTGGAGGAGGAGTTTGAGCAGAGCTCAGTCAGTGCTGGCTGTGCAGTGCAGATGATTCAACATTCTCAACAAACTGACCCCAAAAAGGCTTCACTGATTTAACCAAAATTGCATTTTTAGTTTCTGGAAGGAGAGGGCAGAGATCCCCCACACCCAATCCAGTATCCACTGGAAGTTACTGGTGAGCTGTCCTGCAGCAACTACCAAACCCTTGCAGCTCTTTCTTCTGCAAGAAAACACTAAAAATGAGATTTTCTAACCCGACATAAATTCTTCAAGCAAGGGGAATGAATTCTGTAACCCCCACCCATCGTGCCTGAAAGGACCAGGAGTGAAAGGTGCTGAGAGCAAACCACTGAGGGATGAAATATTTCCCGTGGTGGAATTGGCAAAAAAAAAAGGCTCTGCCACTCTCCCAAACTTTATTTCTATTTTCTTGGTAAGCAGATGTGCTGAACATTTAGCAAAGAGGGTGGCTGGATATTTTGGAGAGGCAAATCTCATGCTGTAAGATGGCAAATCTGAATGTCTCTGATCTCTTCTTCAAAGGCTCAGAGGAATGAAAGAGAATTCTGCCAGAATATACAGAGCAGCACCAGCATCTTAGGGATGTTCTAAGGGGAGCATTTCCCAGGAGTGAAGCAGAATTTCATTCCTTTTACAGATTTTTTTTTTTTCTGAATCCAGATTTTCAGCACAAAGGAAGGGTATAATTAAAAAAAAAAGAAAAAAAAGAACACACGATGGATAAAATCTCTTTCACTTTAAATAATGAAAAGCATCTTTTCCATCAAATTTAGCTGGCACAGGAATAACCCCACATTTATGTAACAGATTAAATGTCTGGATTTTAATAAAACTCCTTCCTTGTTTCCTGGGATAAAGCTCTTCCCAGTTTCCCAATATCAGAAGGACTTAGCACAGCTGTTCTGGAAGGTGCTGGATTGCTTTGCTCCACTCAATTAAACCAGACAAAAAACACATTAAAACCTCAAAATAGACAAAGTGACAGACACCTGGATTTTTGCTGATCCACAGTGAAAAAAAAAAAGTCTAGGAGAGCTGGAACAGAGGGGGAAGGAGGAGAAAAAAAAGCTTGAGATTTCTAAAGCTTCTTAGGGGGTGAGGGAAAAAAAAAAAAAAAAAGCTTAAGGAATCTTTACCTCCAAAGCAATCCTGCCACAGGACACACAGAGGGAAACGGGAGCAGCAAATCCACACTTGGAATATTGAGGGAACAGCCAAATTCTGCTGCTTCTGCCATCAAAATTCCTAAAACATCCCAGGAACAATTGAGGAACACGCCCTGCATTGCTCAGCCCTGCTGGGAGGAACAGTTTGGAGCCTCTGGTGGCATTTAAGATTCCAAACAATAATTCCAGGCATTAATTAAAGTTGGGACTGGTGGAGCAATAACCCTGTGAAACCCAAGGTGTGCTCAGCATCTCTCAGTCACTTATTTCAGCCCACCAGCACAAGTTAAAATCAATATTTCAAGCTACCTCTAAATTAAGAGTTTTTGTTGTAGTCAACAACAATCTAGAGAATTGAATAGGAAAAATGTTATTGAGGTAACAATATATGAGTTTTTCTTTAAAAATTCGCAGTGCTCAAGCATGGTTACTCTAGAAAAACTATATAAATATAGAAAAATTCTTCTTACAGACAAATTGAGATGTTTGTTACCCTACTGCTTAATTAAAAGCCAAGATCAAAAATTCTCATAGCTGGAAACCTTCACTCACATTTTTTGTACCCTCTATCCTAAAAATACTTCCTTTTGAAAAGAATTTTTTCTGCTTGTCTCCAGAGTTTTAAATAGAGATTTTCTCCATCCTGGTTTGATTTTCCTGCTATCTCCTCCTGCAAATGTCAGCAGGGCTGACCCCACTCACGGATTTCTGATTTAAGAAGCACTTTGGGAGCCAGGACATGACAAAGTTCAGGTTCCTAAAGCTGGTGCTCAATGGTTCCTGCAGCCTGCCTCAGTCACAGCCCTCCACACACTCTGAACATTCATTTAAAGAAAAGATTTTCCTTCAGAATTAGACCACAACCACTGACATTCCAGCCAAAGCAGCTTTCATCAGATCATTACTTACATTAAGGAGGATTTAGTGCCAAATCAGGATTCTTCCTGACATGACAGGGAGTCCCACCAAGCAGTGGTGGAAAGAATTTGTTCTTCCCACATCACTGTATTCATTTTTTAAGAATGAAGTATAGTATTTAGTAGAGACACTCACACACCAAATACTGAGAATATAAATATTTAAATACAGATCCAATGCACTCCTCCTCCAAGAACTACTGAGTAAGCAATAAAGGAAATTAAACAGCAGCATTGTTGCCAAAGTACAATAAGAGCAGCATAAAGTAGCAAAATGATCCAGGAAATATTCTGTATTTCTTATTTATTCTCAATCCAAGAGCAGGGTGGATGGGATTTGAAACAGCCTGGGATAGTGGAAGGCGTCCCTGCCCACGGCACAGGGGTGGAATGAGATCAGCTTTAAATTCCCTCCCAACCCAAACCATCCTATGATTCCATCCTGAACAAAAAGAACACATCTTCAAGCACTCCTTTTAAAACCAGAAACGAACAGAAAAAGCCTTTCACACCCTCCCCATCACACCAAACACCGGGACAGGCTCACAAGAGCAGCCTGGCAGCTCCACCTTCGGAACTGACAGTAAACAAGGGCTTTTAAAATCGATTTCCATCACTACGCTCGTCCTCTCCAAAGCAAATATTTACCCAGGCATGTGCAGAGACATCAACAGCAGGGACATCCCCTTGCAGGCAGCACCTGCACTCTCCCAAAGGCACCATTGCCTCCCTCCAGCAGCTGCAGCAGCTCTCCAAAGCAAAGCTTCGGGATGTGTTTGCCTGTACTTACAGCCATGGTAGGACGCTGGGGATCCTCCAGACTTCCCATACTCCTGCTCTGAGTAGCTGGTGGACAGGTTGGGCTGGCTGGAGCCTCGGCCAAAGGTGATCTGGTTGCTGCCCACCCCAGTGGCCACCTGAGCCATGCGTTCTTTGGTCTTCAGGGCTTGGGCCCTCTCTGTCTTGAGGCGCTCGTCGTCCTTGAGCAGGGACACCAGCTGCTTGGATTTCTCCCTCACGTTGATGCCCTGGTCTTTCCCATCTCGATCGATGTACTGAAAATCTTTCAATGTCTGGATAGCAAAAATATTCTCTTTACACTGCTGGGCCACCCTCTCAGAGCCAGTTTTAATCAGGTAATCTAAGAGAGTGAGGGCCTTGTAGACGTGTCGCCAGTTCTTGCCGTGGTCATTCAGTCGTTTCCAGATCATGCTCATAATTTCAGAAAAGGCCACAACATTGTAGGTCAGATCTGCTATTTCAGTCATCAACGAACTGGAAGGACCCCAGGGGTCATTTGAGGTCGCTTCCCGAACTTTGATTTCGGCCTCTGAGTAATTGTTCACAATGTTCTTCATCTGCCGTCTGATAGACGAAGTCGTCATTTTTATTTCCCTTTTTACCAAGACAGATTCCAGAACACAAACAGCAAAGGGCTAAATTTGCTCTTCCAGGAACGTTTCTGAACTGTGAAGGCTCTGGAGCAGTGGCGTCTTTGTGACACGTTCCACTACAATCATTTCCTCTCCTCAAGAGAATGACACGAGAAAATAAAAATCATGACCTGAGTGAGGAAAGAAAACAAAGAAGGTTAGTGGGGTCTGATTGTTCAGCACAGCCACACACACACACTTGGAAGAAATTTTCCCTAGATTTATTTTTTTCTTCCTTGAATTTCTTCCGATTTTGAAAACAACTTGTTCTCCTCACGAGTCACATCAAACATTTCAGATTAAAAAAACCTGAAGTGCTGAGCAAAACAAAAGCAAGACAATCCCGCTGATACAAAGGCAACATTTTAAAAGCAAACCAGAAGCAAAGTCCAACCTGGAGACTTTGTTTCCAAAGAAAAATCTACCTAGAACTTTTAATTATAGAAATTACAGAGCTCAGATGAAACCACATGAGAAATTCCATGTTCAGCAGCCCTCTAACAGTAGGAATCTGCATCCAGAGAGAACGAGCAAACTTCCTAAAAATCAACCAAGCCATTTTTTAAACTCTGCAAAAGTTTAAAACCCTCTCAGTCTCAGGGCAGAGATCCTATGGCCCAACACACTCCAACTCAAGGTGACCTTTCACGATAAGCAGATTAGAAGGAATTTTTTTTTTCCCCTAAATGCATTTACTTTGTTCATTTGACAACGCTCAGCAGATCCACGCTTTCTGCTCTGTGTGTCTTTCACACAGCACCGAAGAATTTTCAATTCTATGAGAATGGAATTGTAAAGCCAAAATGATTGGCAAGAAAAGGCAAGGACAAGCTGTGGAGCTGGAAAGCTGTGTCAGTTCTTTAGTTAAGGTCACTGTTTCAAGTAAACAGAGGCCTATTAAGCTTTGGAATAAATTACTTGAGCAAACTGGGAGATTGGTCATTCCATGAACACAGAGCAGCCCTGAGAGCCACCAGTGGCACAAACACTGCAACTGGGCTGGCCACACTCAGAGATGTCCTTTAATAATGTTCCTCCAAGCACTCCCAAGAACCAACCCCATCCCCTAGAGAGTCACTGGAGACAAGGAAAGCACAGATTTCAAGCCTGACATTGTTATCATTCTTCAAATTACTACGGTGCCATTTGGAATGGAAGCAGAATTCAGTGTCAGCACAGGTTTGTAATGGCTCTTTTTTTTTTTAGCATAAAGACAAATTCCCTTCCTTAGAAAGCTTTCTGGGCAGGTTAAACTACCACAGAACACACCTAATGAGTTAATTTATTTGATCTTCTTCCACTAAAGTTGGTTTTTGGCAGAATAAAAACCTCTTATGACATGATGGAAGATTAACTTTGAATGAGGCTGACATTAAACTTCAGGTAAACTGCATCCCCCCGGTGTTGTCCCCAATATTTAGAAGCAGCTGTAGGAGAGGAGGTGGCTAACAGCACCAGGAATAAAAAGGGGGAAATCTCCTGGGACATTTAAGTTGAAAATGTTGATCCTACACAAACATTCCATGGCTGCTCCTTCCCTCTGGAATTTTGCATTGCCCAGATCTGTTGGGGCTCACCTGCCCCTGTGATCCCTCTCTAATGCCTGATTTGTAAAAGGTGAGGAAACAATAAAAATTAAAACAGGAAAAGCACCAGGTACATCTTACATAGGCTAAACCATTTATTTTTGTCAAGAATGGTTTAAGGCAAGTTCCTAGCAAAGCTGAAACCAGTAATGCAGGGGATGTGGAAGGTCCCACTGAACTGGGAGCAGGCTGCACCTGCAGCTGGAGGCAGCACAGGACCCCAGGGCCAGGGGAATCATGGACACAATCCTGATGATTATACAGATCCCAGAGCAGAAGAATCCAATCCCCCCCCATAAAAACTGAGCTTTTTTAACCAGAAAAGCAGTGAACACCATAAAAAAATCAAACCCAGGACAACTACAAAACCTTCTAAACCAGTTGGATAAAAAGCCCACCAAGCCTGACATCCTCAGACACAAATCCTTGTGCAAAAGAACTTTTCTATTCCCCTGTATTCTCAGCAGCTGGGACACACTGGATGCCAGCATGGGCACACTGAGCTTCTCCCAAGCCCTCTGGAAGCCACCTGAGCTCCCTGTGTCACCCTCAGCAGGTGACAACCACAACCAGTGGCACAGTGACCACGTTCAACTAACAACTCCTTCAGGTTTCTGAGAAATAAAACATCACTTTGGGCTTCTTTATGTCCCTCGTGGCTTTATAGGAATTGTATAAATTCCTAATCCTTCTGAGCTGAGCTCTCCTGAAATTCAGGCTACTTAGAAGCTTCTCCATATCTCCATCATCCCTGTGGTCTTTCCATGCATGGATTACATTCCCATTTCTTGGGATACACACAATTCCCAGCATTCTGCTTTGCAGATTTGGCAGCAAGAATTTGTATCACAAACAAAAAAGTTTGTATCACAACACAATCATTTACTGCTTAGCACTTCCCATTTATCAAATACTTCCTAAAATTCCATGTGACTCTTGGGAGTTGTATTTCTACTGCACATTTCTCCTCCCTAAAGTGGCATTTCACCTGCTACTTTATCCCTCAGCAGGCCTCAATCTTTCATCATTCCTTTCAATTCAAGATTAATATCAAATTTGACTAATTTGCTTCAATTTGGCCACCTTATTATTTCGGGCCAATCTGCTGAAGGGAATATTTGCAAGAGCACTGATCTCTGGCAGGACACTTGGCTGGGAAGAGCCCTTCCCTGTGAGAACAATTATTTATTCCTAACCTCATTTCCTGTCTTTTAACCCACTGCAAATCTATGAAAAACATTCTTGCCTTATCAAAGTTTTATTTCTTTCAAGGCCAGGGATGAGAGGCCGTCCCAAAATCTTTTTACAAGTACACTACAGGAGCAAGTGTCTCACCTGTATCTCCCCAGCCAAAGACAAATTTTATTACTTTACAACTTCACTAGCTTTTGGAAAAATCACTTTAATACCTCACATGTAAAAACCTCTGAAGAATTCACCACCCTCACAACACAAGGCTGCTTCCCTTTTCTCTCTCTTGCACCAAATTGAGCCATTTTTACACAACAGCACAGGAAAAAAAAAATCAAAGTCTCCTAAAGCTCTGCTGCATGGCAGATTGCAAAGCAAGTAAGAACAACCCAAGTCTGGCTCACTTTTGGAGCTGATTAAATGCAACACAAAGATGTCAAGGTCTAAAAAAACAGAGCAAGGAGCCTTCACTCCCTCCCAGTTACACTCCACTAGGAAAAAAGGCATTTGGTTTTGGAGAACAAACCAAAGGAAGAACTCCAAACTGGAACTTGGAAAAACAACCCCAGAGCAAAGAGAGGAGAGAACACAGAGGATTAAGAGAAACCAGTAATTTATACTCTTACATGAGATTAAATATTTCACTTGTTCTGTAATAGACTCCAAACCCATCAATCCATCAACGCTGAGCAATTCCTCACTTCCATATCTTTGAGTCCTGAAAACCAAGGCCTTTAACGAGAGAAACATGAAGGTTTGTTTTTTCCTTTTCTTGATGGACATGTTTTCATCTTACTCTACTCATAACCCATAAAAACCAATTTATTCTAAAGCTCACAATAAACACCCCAAGGATGACAGGATGGAAAGCTGCTGGAGCACCAATATTCCAGGTGCTGCCTTGGCAGTGGGACTGAGCCTCACCCAGGTTTTGTCCCTGCTTTTGCACACTCTGCTCCCTCACCACACAATAAAAGCTTTTTCCTGGATTATTCCAATTCTTGAAGCACCACAAAAGCCACTTTTATCATTAAACAGATCAAAAAGCCAAACATCCCAAACTGCCTAAAAGTGAGGAACTGTTTCTAACACATGATCAAATTCTTACACAGAAAGTTTGATTTTTTTTTTTTTCCCCCCCAGAGATCTCAGTGAATTAACTTCTCACAACAAACCACAAGGAAGCACAATGCACTTGCAACTTCAGCAAAAATGTGGGTTTGCATTTTTAACAGCAGAGTTGCAAAGAAAGCAGAAAGTGAGACCAGTTGATTAAAGCTGTTTCTGGTTAGCAGGAAAAAGGCTTGAGCACATTTCTGGGAAAGTTAAATAGTTTAGTCTTGGGGAGCCTTCCTCATTTTCACTCTTGATCCCTACAAGGCTGCTTCCCTTTTCTCTCTCTTGCATTAAATCCAGCCATTTTCTCTCATTTTGAAGTGTCTTGACATCTCCAAATGCAAAGCAAACAGATGTGCAGACAAGGTGAAGCTTACCTGTGTTACCAGAGCTAACCTGGAAGGAAATACCCCATGCCCTTGTCCCTATTCCAACAGTTCCACTGCACAAATAATGAATTCTCCTGGTGCTTTCCAACACACAACGTGCAGACAGAAGGAATTCTTGCCTGAACTCCTCATCTCTCTCACAAGAGATGAAGCTCAGTGAATGAAATCTGAATGAGGAAACATCTTTAACTTGCTGAGACTGACACCCAACCAAGGCCAAGCCACAAAGTCCTTCATAAAATCAGTTCAAAGAAAACAGCCCCACAAATCCACCTATAGGCAGGCTTTCAGCAGAATCCATTCACACCTCTGGAATGTAAAACTCCAACAGGGATTTGTCTGCACTGATAAAATTCCCTTCCTATCAGCCTGAAGGTAAATATCTGCATAGCCCAGCTAAGCATGCACCGGAAATGTAGGAAAAGCCTTTAATATCAAGTGTGAAAATCAACATTAAACATCAGCAGTTCACCAGATATTTGCATTAAATTTTAATTAACACTATTACAGACAACATATATCCTTAGATTAGGCATTTACTGTAAGTCACATGCATGAAAAGTGAGGTTTGGAAATTAGTTATTAATTCAGTCAGTGTGTGATCTGAATTTACAGACATCAATCTACATAAAAATATCCCTGCCTTGCTGCCTCTCCTCTCAGGTGAGAATACACACACACACCATGGCTGGAATGGCAGAGACAGGTGATGCTCAGGGATTTATTCCAGGAGAAATGAGGGAATTGTTGCCAATCTGCAAAGATCAGGCTCAGAGAAGGTGCTGCCAGGTGCTGAGTGAGGAAGAAGCTCCCCCAGACAGACAGACAGACAGACAGACACTGACACCAGACCTGCACATACAACCCCAATCCCAACAAGGAGTCAGCTCCTACTTATGGCAAAGAAAAAGGATTCCCATTGCCTGACACTAAATTCACACCCTGCTTTTCCTGGGACAGCTCATTATGTGTCTAAATCCAAGCCCACTGTGTTTTAGGAAGTCTCATTTTCCACAAACAGCTCAGAAATCAGAAAAAACCCGAGCACAAACCTTTATACAAAAATCAGGAATACAATGCAGAAAAAAGCCATTTTTCTTATACTAAATCCACACTGCTAGACCTTCAAACTTAACTAATTCTCTGATTTTTTTTTCCTCTCTTCATAAATTATTCTCAGAGAACAACTGGCTGACCAAAGGGCACCATTACCCTATGATCCAATATTCAACTGCAATCCAAACACTGTTCCCAAAACCAAACAGGAAAAGGGGAACTGTGCTTCGTGGCCACTTGGAGAAGAGGACTGAGAGAAGACACTTGGCACTGCACAGAAAAGCCAACAAGCAGAACACTTATTAGCTCTCTTTTGCTATTCTACAGCAGAGAAAACAGCAATTCATGGGAATAAAACAGCAAAATGAAGAGCCTGAAATTCCCATCAATGCCCTTCCTCAACCTTCAAAATTATTTAGGAAACGAGTTACAAATACAGATTGGCAAAGGGTTTAGAGAACAGGGTTAACTCCAGAGGAAAGGTTTCATTTCCATTTTTCACAGCTTAAATGCTTGTCTTCTTCAGTGTAATTTCTGAGGAGAGGAAATGGTTCAAAATTCAAAGTTTTGGAAGCTTTCCACTCCCTTTTACAAATAAGAGAACAAGGTCAGCTTTCACAGACAGCAGGTGGCCAAATTATTTCTTTATTTAAAGAGTTAATGCTGAAAGATAATTCTCCTTCAGATTTATGCATATTCATGAGTGCCAAGGTTTGATTCTGCACTGGTTTTACAGCCCTGTCTCAGCCTCACTGAGGAACAGGAGCTCCAGCTTGAGCAGACTTTTAGCAATAAAAGAGATTTACAGACACAAATCTGGGTCTGTTTTCTCCTTCCCACCTTTTCCTACTTCTTGTCTTCTTAAATTCCCAGGATTTGAGCTCCATGGGAAGGGGGGGTGAGGAACAAATCCCTGACCTGCCTCACACAGCAGCACCACCTGGCCACGTCCTTTGGGGACCTGCCAAGCCACAGGTGCTGTGCCATCCCTAACTCCATCAGCCTTTGTGGGGTTTTGTCACCCCCAGCCCCATTTGTGGGGTTTTGTGACCCCAGCTCCATTTCTGGGGCTGTCACCCTCCCTAGCTCCAGTTGTGGGATTTTGTGACCCCCAGCTCCATTTGTGAGGCTTTGTCATCCCCGACTCCATTTGTGGGGCTTTGTCATCCCCCAGCTCCATTTGTGAGGTTTTGTGACCCCCAGCCCCATTTCTGGGGTTCTGTCACCCCCAGTTCCAGTGGCTTTTGTGGGGTTTTGTCCCCCCACAGCTGCACTGGCCTCTGCAGCTGGAATTCCTGCCAGGGTGGCTGTAAATGTGCTCTGAAGGGCTGGCAGAGGGGACAGACCTGAGATCATCACTCACGACCCAAATCCGACCTGCACCGGGATCTAATTTTAGGATTACGAGCTTTGACAACAGCTCTTTAAAAATAACACATTCCTCCTTCTACAGCCAGGTCAAGTGTCACCCACAGTGCCACCTGCACTGTGGGCACACCTCAGTTCATTCTGCATGCAGGTGTGCAGTGAATATCAGAATATTGCACAATTACAGAGCAGTGTGAGGTCAGGCCATTAGCACTGAACCAGAAATGCCAAATGCAAATTAATCCAACAGGGCAGTGAAAATACCTCCCCAAACTCCTCAAAAGAATTTGTTCTTTGGGGATTACCTGCTTCAACAAAAGCATTTCATCTGTTTTCTCACAAATTGAGTAGGAAAGAAAAGATCACCCAATGTGTGCCTTGACTGAAAGGTAACAATCTGAAATAAATTCAGTTTACCAAGTATACTTGAATTGTATTTTCAAGTGAATTAAGGGCAGTAGGAGACACTACTCTCCTTTCATATTTTCCTTTTGGAAGGGAAGAGGATATCCAATATTCTTGCCAGAGGATGTGCCTTAGAATCTATTATTAATTAGAAAAGTCCAGCCTTGTCACTTAGGCTGTTATGGGGTGACAGGACCTCACAGATCAGCCTGAACACAGGAAGAACTGCAAAAAATACCAGACCACAAAATGTCAGCTCCCAGTGTTTTCCTATAGAACTGTCATTTTTCAAATCCATATTCACCTAGATGTGTGCTCATGCATCAAACTCTGAATTTTAGGAATGTATTTTGGGAAGATACCTGCTACTTCGAATTACCTGATGATTTCATTAACTAAATTGATTTTGCACTTTTATTAACATGAAGCAGACGTCACCAAGTGCAGCTTCTCCCATCCTCCTACACACACCAGACATGAAACCACATTAATACACTCAGTAGGCCAGAGGCAAATGCTCACCATGACAAAGATTAGGGGGGAAAAACAGTTTAACCCTCCATGTAACTACTGGTAGAAGCTGAAGGATTAATACTTTTATTTTATGACATGGATTTCTAAGGAAAAGGATTGTTCAAGAAGTACAAGATGCCAAGAAATACCTGTCCATGCATCCAAATGTTATTTTTTTCCATTTTAATTAAGTGTGCTGCCTGCCAGCACAAAGTAAAAGCCTGCAAAGAACACAGATTGATTTAATATCCTACTTACATTCATCAATATCCATTCATGGCATAAAATTTCAAGTGCTTTCCCTCACAGCCACCAGATTTTGCACAATCATCTTGAAAAGTCAACACAATGTCTTAATTCAACTATCAGAGCTGGTAACATCAGATTGCTCTGAACCTCAGAAATTGAGGTACATGAGTTGTCTGCTCATGAGATTGGAGTATTTATAAAAAAGAGGAACATCCACTTTTTATATGGGCAGATAGTGATAGGACAAGGGGGAATGGTTTTAAATAACAGAGAGGTTTAGACTGGATGCAAGGCAAAACATCCTCCCCTGGGAGGGTGGGGATGCCCTGGCACAGATTTCCAGAGAAGCTGGGGCTGCTCCTGGATCCCTGGAAGTGTCCAAGGCCAGGTTGGATGGGGCTTGGAGCAGCCTGGGAATGTGGAAAGTGTCCCTGGCCTGGCAAAGGATGGAACTGGATAAGCTTTAAGGTCCCTTCCAACCCAAACCATTCTGGGATCCTGTAAATAAATTGTTTTAAGATTGCAAAGTAGGAAACACATCCTAAAATTTTGGATCCCAAAAGCTGAAGGAACTCTCTGGGCAAAGCCCAGGGCTCCAGAGCAGGATTTTCTGCCCAGAAATCAGGCTCAGTGAACTGAGGATGGGATTCTCCAGCTCCTGCCTCCAGCCTGGAACAGTCCTGCTGACCTGATCCAGCACACAAGGGCAGGCAGGGCTGGGGCTGCTCACTGATCTCATCACCCAACCAATTAATGCCAAGGTCACTCTAATTACTGGAAAGAACACCCCAAATAAGGGGAGCACCAGTCACTGCACCAGCAGTCCCCAGTTACAGCTCACCAGGCAAAGCTGCACCTGGGAAGCTCAAACTGGAGCTGCAGGTGATGGTTTAGGTTTGGGACTTGCTACAGCAGGTGACTGTGCAAGGACAGCAAACAGGGGTTCTGGGAAATCTCCTTTTCCTGCCTAGTGACACAGCAATTCCATGTCAAAGAGGCCATAGACAAGGAGGAAATCTGGTCTTTCACTCTCCAGGTTACCACATTTCATAAAATCTTAGCCCTGTCTTTTTCCCACCCTGATTTTCGCTCTGTCCTGAAACACCAAATATTCAGATTTCCCTCTGATTCCTCCATATCTCCTGTCTTTCCATACTGTACACACCACAGTTACCAAAATCCTTCCCAAACCAGCCCCCCCCTCTTCTCCCTCTTCCTATCCCACCTGTCCAACGTGTCCAGCACCAGCACCTTGGCAGGAGCAATTCCAGAGGAGAGGTCCCAGCTGTGCCACCAGCAACCTGGATCTACACTGGATTCTGCCTCCCAAGAAATACAACTCAAGAATATTGAATCATATAAAAATAATTCACTTTGGTCAACTTCTGTGGTGCCCCAGTTTCTGATTCTGAGCTGTATTTTTAAGTTCAGCTTTGATGGAAGTGAACCACTAAAAGACTTTTTTTAAAAATATCAGCACATTTGACATAAGGATTTTTGCCTCATTTTGCTGCTTCAAACTTTTCAGTTCCTTCATTCACTCACAAATAAAAGTTATCCTTGTTCAACAATAAAGATATTTGTTATTATTTTATTATTATTTTGTGGATTTTTGTGCAATTAGGAAAAAAAAAAAATCCGGTTTGAAAATACCAGTGAATCCCACATTCCCCTATGCAGATATACAGAATTTTTCAGCTGTCAGCATAACAATTCCTCAAGTTTTCTGAATCCATCCTCCAGCAGTAAAATTCTACCTACTCTTTTATCTATTCTGGATATTTAGACGGAAAATTATTTGAGTGGGAGGCAGCTTGTTCGTTTCAAAGAAGATGACAAAGACTTGTTACTCAAAAGCATCTGTGCCTGTTCCTTCATTAAAGGTCATTTTCTTCCAGTCAGTTCTTGCAGGGAACATCTTCTACCCCCTTAGCTTTGATATCCTGCAAGCAGCAACTGGATCATGTCCTTGGGACTCCAGGTATCTCCTAAGGAATCCACATGGAAAAGGCAATACCTACCTCTGCTTGCAAAGCAGCTGGTTGTGGATATACTGAATAAAATGCAATAAATCCCTTGTGGAGAACTGCTCCTCCCTGTTCCTCCCAGAGCTGCCTGGTGATTATTGTTTTGACCATTGTTTTCGTGCAAGTCATTAAAAACATTCTCTCGTTAGATTTAGAAGCAAAACACGAAAGTGGATTAAAAACTCACCCACTCCATTTTCTCTTTTTTTTTTTTTTTAAGAGCTTTCCACCTAGTCCAAATGCACAGAAGAAATTCTAGCCCATTAACATCCATCAGAGAGCAGTAATGAATTCATCAATATTGCTCCAATCCGTGGGCACGGCATGGTGCTGAATCATTTGGTAACTACATCTGCAGCAGGAAGGGCTCACACAACCCTCCCCACCCTGCCAGCAGCCACGTCCCTGGAGAAGGAAAAATGAATGGATTGAGATGTCCCTGAGCTCTGTTATCCCTCTGCATGGGCTTGCTGGTGCCTCTCCACACCAGGATTCTCACAGCCATCAAATCCTGCTGCTCCCCCCCTGGACATGTCCCTCCTTTGCCAAGCCACCTGCAGGCTTGCAAGGAGCTTTCAGTGTTCTTTCTTTCTATAAAAGACACGAGGATTTGGTTTTTCTCTGCTTTTTAATGTACAACGCAAATATGTCAAGCCTTAAAGTGAATATTTAATTTGCAAAAAAATAAAAAAACCCTCCACATCAGGTTACTGCAATCATGCCAAACTGTGATTTTATTTTTCTGTCTATTTACAGAGCTATGGAAGGACAAACTTCTTCCTCCAGCAAGATTTCCTAACAGCAAAAGTTCTATGCATAAGAAAAGCTAAAAGCTACCAAAATCAGCTAGTCTTAAAAAGAAAATAATTATCAAGTAACATGGAAGTTTAGCTGCCAAAAAAAAGCCCATACCTGTGGCTGGAGTACAAGAGTATTAAGTTACTGTTCTCACAACAAAGGAAAAGGAATCTATTCTTGAAAACAAAATAAATCAGCCTTAATGATATAAACAAAATTATCCTTAAATGTAGATATAACTACTCTGCCTGCTTTGCCTTGCCCAGGGAGGCCAAGGCTGGTGGGCTCTGCACTTTTCCACCTCTCTAAATCCTTTCCTTGTGTTTACACTCTCAGCTCTAATGGTATCTCTAATTAACCCCAGGAATAAAACAGGGGTTTGTTAAGGGAGCCCTCAGAAAGCAAGAACAGCTAATTCAGGTCTCTGCTCCTCTGCTGCCTTAACACAGATGATGGCTCAGAACATACACTCACACATGTGCCTACATATCCTCAACTCCCACGGCTTCATTCAATTAATACTATTAAATCTTTAATGCTCGGCTTCAAAGGCTTTTTTTTAAATTTTTAATAGCTCTCATAGGTGAGCACGAATGTTTTAAGTCTTTCTGCTATATTTTAAATAAACTCCTCTTTTCTTGCCACTTTGATGTTTGCCTTTCTGACAAACCTCTGCTCTGTGAAGCTGCTGCGACTTTGTTTTGTGTGCGAGGATGACATTACAAGCTCCAAAAGATATGTTAATCACCGAGCTGGAATCTGGGATTTTTTTAATTCCTCTCACCTGCCCTCTGGGCTGGGAGTTGGCACCAGAACAGCTTTCATCAAAACAATGAAACCCAGAAGGAGAGAAGAGGCAACTGGAGGGAGGGGGCTCTGATTTGCATCTGTTTAGCATGGAAGCGGCAGGCGGGGCTAAATTCTCTTTTACTCTGCTTTCCCATGAAAGGAGAGAATGCCAAAGTCACCGTATTTTATTTAAATAGTTAAAATAGGAGTTTTGACAAAAGACTGGTCAAGCTGGATGGAAGAATAAGCCTTGTGGCACCTAAAGGCACATCTGTTTCTCACGTTTGATGGGCACTGAATTTGTTTTTAATTCTCCCCTTCTCTCACTCCAACTACCTCGAGACCCCTCCCCACCTTGCCCTGCCCCGTTTCTAAATTTGGAATTTGTGAGACAAGAGACTAAACTTTGACAGCACATTTCAGGCCTTTCTATAAAGCATAAACTACTACAAGAAACGAAAAAGAGAAAAAACCAAAAACAGCACAGGCTTTCCTCCTCCTTTAAAGTTTATTTATTTTCTTCTGAATAAGAAAAAGAAAACCCTTAAAATAAAACTAAAAATCAGCATTTCCAGGGACAGGAAAAGGCACTATAGTATTATATACACTATCCAAGCTGACACAAAAAAGAAGAGATTAAAAGCCTGGCTGGAAGCCAAGGCATCCAGACACAATTTTTGCACAGAGCATAGAGAACAAAAGTGTTCCTGCATTCAGGATGTTGGAGCGTGTTTCCTGCACTCACACCTGGAAGCAAACAACACTAAAAACCAGGGATCAACAGGTCCCTCATCCCTTCAGAGTGAAAGATGTGCTCCCACCCTGCTTGATCCAGAGTATCTCCTGCAGAACAGACCCCCCCCCCCCATAAAGCAAATTAAAAACAGAATCGTAAAGACGAGCTACAAAACTCTCCTGCTGTTCTTCCCTCCTCAACATTTCAGCAGAGTACTCCCCAAAATCCCAAATCTCCAGCCATACACCTCCTCCTGACTTTTAAAGCCCGTGTAAATATTCCTGGAGGCATCCTATGGTCGTATGATGATGAAATTAAATATACACAGACACTGCTGGTTGGCAGACAGACACAGAAATGGCAATTGCAGCACTCAGTGTGTTTAAAGCAGCAGGCCAGGCAAAAGGAGATTATTCACTAGGTAGTCAAACGTAAAAAAGAGCCAGACATTTCAGTCTGTCTCAGTGTCTCACAAAGGGGTCAGCGATTTGTAAATTTTAAACACAACACTTAAGCAGTTTTGCAGACTAAAAATCCTTTGATGATTTACCTCAGTGCTTCCCTGCAATAAACCAGTTTAAAAGTGATTTTGCTGTGCTTGAGCTTTTCTACTTCAGCTTCTCTACAAGAATTCTGAAAGCCACGTCAAACCAATTATAAACATTCCTGAATTTTACTTCCTTATTAAAGCTTCCCAAGAGAACCAGTAAACATATAAACATAAATATCTTTCAGAGAAGTCACCCAAGTACCAATAAAATCTTCTGAAAGCAGCTGCTTTGCTGAAAAAGTATGAAAAACCATGGGCTGCATAATCACAGCCTGGTGCAAGGACAGTCACACTGTTCTTCAGAGCATCAGACAGAAATTTCTGCCTTTAAAATATACATAAATTGAAAAGATTCTCAAAAATTACAGTATTAAATATTGATTTCTGATCTGCATTTGCATACTCCTAAGAAAAGGAGTCTGTGTCACCTATGCTGTTTATCTAAAAACCATTCCAACACAGGCATTATCTTGACTTTCTGAGAAACTCTTCTAAATTGGTAGACAAAGTTTAACTTCATGAACTCTGCTCAACAACAGCAGCAAAATATAGTAACACTTCTCATAGGTAATAAGCATTCCATCCTTAAAAAAAAAATCACTGCAAGCAGCAGAACACTGCAAGAAGCAATCAAACCCCTGCAATAAGGCAGGATGGGCTCAGAAGGCAAATATTTCATTAGATAACACAACAGAGGGGAGTTTATGCTTTCCAGTGGTCATTAGAGAAAGAGGTTTTCATCAAATAATTAAATACCTGGGCAGGGGCATTTTAAAGATGCATCAGATCTTCCCTGGATCTGAATATTGAGAGTAATTCCTGATCAGGAAGCTCTAACCAGACATCACAATCCAGCAATGGCACAAAATGGGAGGGTGTTTATCTAATTAATTAAGTGAATAATTAAAAATATTAAAATTTTGTTTTTCAAATGACAATCGAAGTGCTTTCCATGTGGCAGAGCACGCAGTGCCTGACATCCACCACAGAACAGGCATGTTAAAACAGCTCTGCAGATAAGGATTAATGAATGATCTTCAATTCTGCCTGATTTCATAGGTTAGAGCAAACATCTCTGCCTTACTGCTGTTGTCACAAGCCTCATCCCTGTCCAAACAGAGCTGAAAGTCAGTAGAAAAGCAGCTTCAGCAGCAATTGGGTCAACCGATTTGGCTGAAGAAATCCTCATCACTAAAAAGAAAGAAATAAATAAAAATCAGAAAGACAAAACTGAGGTGATGCTTGGGGTCAGCAGCACACACGAGGAACCTCCTGGGAACAGAATTCCTACCTAGAGGGAAACTTTTGTGCCTGAGGGATTCTTTTGTGCTGCCATCTCAGGAGAGGAAGTTACCTTTAAAAAATAACTTTCTTTGGTCTCTCCCTGAGGAATAGCAGAACTTTCTGTATCAGTTGTGTCAGTGGGGTTTGTCCTACAAAGTTTTTATTTGTGAACTGCACAGCTCTTACACCAGTGAGTAATTTACTCATGCTATTACTCCCAGTGGACTCAGAAGAACTGTGTGAGAAAGAAAGAGCTTTGCCAACCTAAAGGTTGCACAATCGGGGAGAAAAAAAAATACAAACCAGGGAGGGGGATAAATTGCAACTGACAAAAACTACAATCAAGAAATAGCTGGTGACAGATTGTTGTTTAAGTACAAGGAAGTGATTTAAACAGGAGCAGTTGTAATAAGATTATACGATTCTCTATTAAGATTCTTAAAATGTCTTTGTTCTAGCAAAGCTCTGAAAAGACCATTGCCCTTGCAAAGGTTCAGAAACTACTAAATTGATGTTAAGTCTAGAAATTAATATGATTTGGGAGAATAAAGATAAAAATGTGAAAGAACATCCCAGACATCATTAGTAGCCAGCCAGCCGTGCTGGTATTTTTCAGGAGTACCACAGCATTTATTGGTGGCAAAACTCAAACCCAACAAATAGAAGTAGGGATTTTGCTGTGCCTGAGTTTCTGCTTTTAAATAATGAAAACTCCTGGGTTGATTTTAGAAACCATCACATTATGTAAGTGACATCTCCAGAAGGGCAGGGAAGTCTCTGTGAGGTTATACTGGAGAGAGATTAAATCAGTGTCTGGCTGCTGAATTTTAGCCATGCCCCCCAGATTCCACCACATATTTTAAGTAATTAGTTCTAAAACTACAGCCCCCAAAACTGGACATAACTCCTGCAATACTGAAAAGCAAACAAGGCAAGGGAGCCATCAGATTTCTGTCTGGTAGGGTAAACATAAAACATCTCTAACTAAGGTGTCTGCCATGGTTTTAAACTAATGAGCAGCTTTGAACTTTCAAAAAACCAATTTATTACTTAATTTGTACAAGTATTGTTCACTGAGTGCTGCATTCTGAGAAACAAAACAGCCTCAAAGAGCCAGGTGTGTCCCAAGCCTGCAGAAGCAGCACAGAGGCCTTCTCCTGCCTGGGTCTCCCTCCAAACTCTCCTGGACCTTGTGACCAATTAGGATTTATTACTTGGTGACATGAAAGGCTCAGGCCCTGCAGACAACATGGCTAAAACAGCTCTGGGAGAGGCAGGAGCAGGGCCAAGGAAAGGCAGGGACAGGGGGGAAGGAAAGGCAGGGACAAGGACAAGGGGGAAGGAAAGGCAGGGACAAGGACAAGGGGGAAGGAAAGGCAGGGACAAGGGGGCAAGGAAAGGCAGGGACAAGGACAAGGGGGAAGGAAAGGCAGGGAAGGTGGAAAGAAAGGCAGGGACGGGGGGAAGGAAAGGCAGGAACAAGGACAAGAGGGAAGGAAAGGCAGGGACAGAGATAGGGTGGAAGGAAAGGCAAGAACAGAGATAGGGTGGAAGGAAAGGCAGGAACAGGGTGGAAGGAAACTGCAGAGGTCTCATGCACAAATTTCAGCTAAATTACTCGAGGCAGCTCATGGAGCTCCACTTGAAAACAATTCCTTGGGATCACAACAACAAGAGTGTGTCTGAGATTCCTTCAAACCTCCCCGAGCCACCTCCACGACAGAGCAGAGCCAAGGGGAGCCTCCAGGGCGGAGCTGCATCCAGGCCTGGGCTGGGACTGGTTTTACCCAGCTGCACTCCCACTGCCAGTGGGGACCTGTCCGAGCCTGAGCTCCTGCTACTCCACCTGCACAGAGCTGGATTTTGCAAGCCAAGGCACAGGAGGAGTGAACAGCCCAGGCCTGACCTTGAACACAAGCTCGAGGCGCCAGTTAGAGGCATTTATGTTAACAGCCCTGGGTGATAGGAAACAGAGAGACACACTATTAACAATTAATGCAACACAGGGTATTGGCCCTGAGATCAATTCAAGTTCAATTTTTGTAACAATACCAGAAAAATGAGCTGAAAATTATCTACACAGAAGAAAAGCATCTCGCTAGCATAATAACTCAAAGTCGTATTTCCATATAAAAAAGCACAACGGTGAATTACAAACTGAATTCTGCAGATATCTCCAGTGCACCCAACAAACACAAACTACTTCGATACTGATTTTCTAATTAATATCATCATTCATACAAACTTGCACTATTAGATATTTACATAGAACTCATTCTTGGTAACTTAAGCTACTCTCCTTAAACTCTGCCTACAACCACTGGTTACCTACAAAAACCAGCACCGTATCTTCTGACCCAACTACTTTGCCTTTATCAATGCCCTGGAACAGCAACATAAAATCAACCAAACTCCAAATTTGGAAACCAGAGACAAAACTGTTATTTGTAAAATGATAAAGAACACCAGTTTTCCTGGAGCTTTCCACCTGCTGCACCACTCATGGAGAGGCTCAGCCCAAGAGCCACTGAGTTCCAGATCCATCCTGAAGCCCACAGCCTCTGAATTCACTCTCACATTCAACCATTCTGAATCCTTTCTCCATGCAGAACAGCAAAGCAGTCCTGTAACAACCAGCCAAACTGATTAACTCAGACTTTTTAGGGTCTGTTATTCAGCACAGCCCAGTCTGTACCAAACCTGGAGCACACCAATGCCAGCACACCTACAATCAGCTCCAGCAGGTTTTATTCCAGAGGACAGCAATCCATGTTGTTCTCCATGGAGTCTCCTGCCTTCTTAATGAGCAGCCAGGCTACTGAAACACACAAAAACCTGCTGTTCTTTGAAGCACTTAAGCCAGCAGGATGCTGGTACGTTTCGATATTTTCCCTGCACAGATCAGAGCGAGGTGAAGTGGGAAAAGAACATTACAGGCGTTCCTACAAAGCAGGCACATTTCATTTTCTATTAGCAACATCCCAAGGGACACTTTAGTGCTCTGCAAATATGGCCCTGGAAGACTGGGAAGTTGCTTCCTGAGTACCAGTCATTAAAGAAAGATATTAGAGTAACTTATATTCTTCTACACCAAGCAAAAACCAGAGTCATTTCCTCATCCTACGTATGAGACCTAAGAAAAGCAGGATCAGGAACAGCATAACTACTCTTTAATGTATTTCCCCTAAACTGATTATCATTTAATGATTTCTCTCTCTCTCTCTCTAAAGGAAAAAAAACCAAAAACAACCACAGAAACCCCGATTTCTGTATCAAGAGAGACTATCAGCATTTTTATGAAATAACAAATTAGGCCTTTGGCATTTCCCAGCAGTGGTCCAAGATTTGAGGTTTCTTAAAAGCTCCAAGTTTCAAAGCAATCAAATGACTGACAGCTGGAACAAAACTAGCATGATTAACCAGTTATGTAAATAATGATGTGGTCAGTGCAAGCTGAATTCATTTCTGCTGCCTGCATTATACTGGACATCAGATGTTTGTGAACTCTTCATTAAATGTGACTGTAGGAATAATGGGAGTGAAAACCAACAGGAGCATCACCAGCCAGGCTACCCAACAGTCAGGGATCTCTCCTCTGGTCTTTCCACAACCATCAGGTAACTCATCAACAGCACTTTTTCAACTCAAATATTACCCATTACTGCTTAGCTTCTACCTAGGGAACAAATCAACTACTTTTTCTCAGGAGACAAGTCCGTGGAGAGATGGAGAAAGATGGAGAGAGGTTATTTATTTACAAAGGCTTGGAGTGACAGGGCCAAGGGAGAATGGCTTCCCAGTGCCAGAGGACAGGGTTAGATGGGATATTGGGGAGGAATTGCTCCCTGTGAGGGTGGGGAAGCCCTGGCACAGAATTCCCAGAGAAGCTGTGGCTGCCCCTGGATCCCTGGAAGTGTCCAAGGCCAGGCTGGAGGGGGCTTGAAAAAACCTGGGATAGTGGAAAGTGTCCCTGCCATAGCAGGGGATGAGCTTTGAGATCCATTCCAACCCAACCCATTCTGGCATTCAAAGATCCTGTGAGTGCTACATCACATTTCTTAAAGGCTGATAATAATTTCCATTCCTCAGCACACATAAAAGTCAAGCTGCTGTGTCAGAGCACTGTTGTGACACAGAGGTGATGTTGCAGAGTTACTTCATGGAATCAAGGAAGTTACAATCAGCACCCCAAAGTCAAACTTCCTCAAATGGAACCCACAGTCAATTTGGCCTTATCAGAATTTGCAGTCAGGAATGCACACTCATGGGTCATTTGTGCTTGATAATTTTGATAACACGGTTAAATATTTAATATGGGTATGATTATCTCTGACATTCTGTCAAGCTAGTTTACCATTACTTATAAAGGAAAATTCATCCAAAGTTTTGATTGTTCCCAACAAAACTCTATACTTGAGTTTGTTCAAAAATAACACATCTGAGAACCAGCCAAGACAAACATATTTAGAAGTAACTCCTAAACAGGTTGCATTTTGCCAAAGATACCATTAGAATATATTTCTATTTCTAATTTTAAAAAATCATTCATCCCACATTTCACACCCCAACAATACAATTCCCTATGACCTTGTGTCTCACGAAACACAGCAACACACTGGAATTATGCAAGAGTTCTGTATTACCATAAAGCACATATTTCAGAAGAGAGAATAATAAAACTTAATCTCGTGGCCTGATTTGCATTTTGAACTCATCAAGTCAGACTCTACAACCCATAACATCTGCAACAGCTTCACAATCCCAACAAGTCTTTTAGGCCTCTTGTTGAAAATGGATGAACATGTAGATAATTCAGGTTATTTTCTCAAGAGATGAGAAAAAGAAATCCGTCCAATTGCTGTAAATTTAAAATCTCACTTGGCTTTTCAGACCAGTGTCGATACCGTAATTGAGAAGGGGGAGGGGGAAGCATTACACACCCATAAAACTGAGACCAAACGCTACCAGTTTTAAAGCCTTAGAGCTTTAAATCTTAACATGAATATTTTAACATTTACATTAAAGCCTTACGGCTTTAAAATAGGGGACTTCCATTGTGGGCAGCCTGTGATAATTACTGTTTCAATATATTTCACAGCAATAATGTAATACAGCTGGCTGAGTACCCAACCCTAATCTGTAGCATCACAGGTACTGCAGGTAAAAATTAAAAAAAAAAAAAAAAGAAAAAAATATATATGAGTATGTGTCAGTGTAAATATATAGAAAGAGAGAGAAGAAGAGAGACTATCACAGAATTATTAGGGTTGAAAGGGACCTCTGGAGATCATCTAACCCAAGCCCCCTAGATAAAACAGACCCTTACAAATTATTAAAAGCATTCATACACATCTCCCGAACAACGATATTACTGAAAATACAACAAAACAACCCCCGCGCCGCCACGATGGAGCTGAACAACGCCGGGGCGGGGGTCGGGCAGGGCGGACCGGAGCCTCCCCCCCCCACCACCACCCCTCCCCAACCGGGAGCCCCCCGAGCCCGCAGGCCCCGCCATCCCCCGCAGCCCCGGGAGGCCCATCGGGAGCCAGGCCCAACCTCGGAGCCGCGGGGACCCTGCCCGGCCCCGCCACTCGCCCTCCCAGCCACCCACCGGCGACAACAAAGGGCCACCACGGCCCCGCGCCCTCCCCGCGGGGACCCCCGGGGGCCCTTCCCGCGCCCACCCCGCGCCCCGCGGAGGGGCAGGGCGGGGTTGCGGGGAGTTGCCCGCCCGTTCCTTCTTCCCCCCCACCTCTCCCCGTCCCGCATCCCCCGCGGGAGCCGCGCTGACCTGCGGGCGCGGGGCGGGCGCGGTGTCCCGGTGTCCCGGTGCCCGGCGGCCGCGGGCTGCGCTTGACACCCACACGCACCATCCAACATGGCGGCGGCGGCCGCGGGGAGGCGGCGGAGGAGGCGGAACCGGCGGCCGCGCGCGGCCCCGAGGCGCGGCCGCGCTGAGGGCGGGGGGGACGAGGAGCTGCCCGTCCTCTCCTTCCCTCCCTTTTCCCTTCTTTCCCTCCCTCTTCCCTTCCTTCTTCCCCTCCTTCTCTCCTTCCCTCCCTCCTGGCGCGGCTCCTCGCTGCCGGACCCGGCGCCAGCGAGGAGCGAGGCAGGGTCGGCCCCCGGCCTGGGGCAGCTTTGGATGGAAGGAGAGAGCCTTGGGGAACGCCCTCAGCGCCCAGAGATCCCTCAAAAAACCTGGGTGAAATAATACAGAAAAAGTCTGTCGTTGCAAAATAATCACATTTATGGGTCAGGGAATGCTTTAGAGAGGGTTTGGGGATGGTGCTGATGGAAGGAGAGCGCCTTGGGGAAACGCCCTCAGCGCCCAGAGGTAGCTCAAAAAACCTGGGTGAAATAATACCAAAAACCTGGGTGAAATAATACCAAAAAAAGGTCTATAGTTACAAAATAATCACATTTATGGGTCAGGGAATGCTTTAAGAGAGGGTTTGGAGCTGGCTCTGATGGAAGGAGAGCGCCTTGGGGAGCGCCCTCAGCGCCCAGAGGTCCCTCAAAAAGCCTGGGTGAAATAATACAAAATAAAGTCTGTCGTTACAAAATAACCACATTTATGGGTTTTGAGAGGGTCTGGGGCTGGCTATGATGGAAGGAGGCCCTTGGGGAGCGCCCTCAGTGCTCACAGAGCCCAGAGGAGCTGGTTTCAGGGCTCCAGATTCCCCCAAAATCCAAGGACAAAAAATACAAAATAACGACTATCAGTACAAAATAACCACATTTATGGTACCCTTTAAAGCAGGTCTGAGCTGCCTTTGGTGGAAGGAGAGGGTTTGGGGAACACATTCCCCCTCCACACTCACAGCACCCAGGAGAAATTTATTTCAGGGTGGGGTACACCCCAAAAACTGAGGTCCAGCGTGGGCTGGCAGCCCCCAAAGCAGAATCTTAGAATGAATTAATTTGGAAAAGACACGAGATCATCAAGTCCAACTTTTGGCCAAACACCCCCTTGTCACCGAGTGTGTCATCCAGTGCCACCTCCAGCCTTTCCCTAAACCCCTCCAGGGACAGTGACTCCACCACATCCTTGGGCAGCCCATTCCAATATTTAATCACTCCCTGCTATGAGAAAATTCCTCCCGATTTCCAACCTGAACCTCCCTGACGCAGCTCCCATTACCTCACACAGCACAGACACTGCGCTTTCCCCCTCCCACTGAAGATGCCAATATAAAATAACCACATTTATGGCTAAGGGGACACTTTACGTTCGTGGATCAGGGTCACCACACCGGATGATGAAGGAGAGCTCAGCATGGACGTGGCAGGAGGAGCCAGATGGTCTGGGTGGGTCGGAGCACACGTCCTTCCCTTTGGGATAATGACTAAACCTGTGTCCGGCATCGAGGGCTGGAGGAGGTTACTGGTCCCATTGTAGTGCTCCCTGAATATATTTGTTCCCATCTTAAAACCCTGAGACAATTCAAGGAAACGGGACGTGGCTGCTCTGGAGACAGTCAGGATTGGGCCAGGGGAGGAGCTGGATAGCAAAGCTCTGCTTGGATCACTGCTGGCACAGGGCAGTGCTGTTGGCTATTTAAAACCCGAATTCCTGAGGAATCGTGCCTTACAAAAGCATAGGAAAGCAGAAATGTGGAGCAAAACCCAGTTTGTGAGTCACTGCTTTTAAGTCAAAGGAAGGTCAGGCTGAGCGCTGCAAACTTCATCAAATCCTGGAATGGTTTGGGAAGGGACCTTAAAAATCATCTCGTTGCAAACTCTGCCAGGGGCAGGGTCACCTCCCACTGTCTCAGGTTCCAACCTGGCCTTGGAAACTTCCAGGGATGGAGCATCCACCATTTACAAGCCCAGCCCTTCCTCCCATGGAGCCACTATCAAATCTGCCACAGATTTGAGGTTTAAATACAGAAGAACAGGGACTGCAGTGAAACACCGAGTGAGCTGCACTAAAAGCAACTTGTTTAGAAATGCTGAACATTCCAATGCCTTGAACACCATCTGGGAAGCTCCAAATCTTCTGCAGCGAGCTGTGATTCTGGCTTAGCTGTTAACCTTGAGCTAGGCAGGGTTAAATTCTGGGTGAAAAAAATACAGGATCAGCACACATCTGATGGTATCAGCAGGAGCTGAAAGAATACTTCCCCCTTTTCTTCTTTGCAAGAAAACAGCAATGATGGAAACCCAATGTTTCTGTGCACGTTCATTAATCCTAATGGTCAGGTGCTGACAGCTCTAAAGGAGGAGAAGAAAGCTCTTGGTAAAAATAAAATGGGAAGAACGAGATTGTTCCTGCTGCCTTCTCTCCTGCCTGTGTTCCTTCCAGATCTGGGCAGACAGCTCTCCAGAGCAGGAGGCTTCCTCTCCATTCCCAGCTCCATCCCAGGTGTCTGTCTACATCATTAAGTGTGCAAATCAGCAAACCCAGCAAAAACCTCCTGCAGCTGGCACACTTCCATCAAAAAAACTGCTTTCTACCAACCAGATCAAGCCCCTTAGTGCAAGTAAAACAAACCAGCCAAGCAAAATCATTTATTTTTTGATTATTGTATCCTTGTTAATGTTTTAAATTGCAGTGTTCCTGCTACCCTGGGCAGGTACATGAGTGGTAGAGCTGCACCAGCTTTGCCCAAGCTGCACAGGGATGTTCCCTCCTGGTGGCCTCGTGGCAGTGAATTTACATCTCTTGTTTCATATTAGCAACGGGAGGTCACTGTGTTTGTCCTGTGATTTTAAAGCCAAGAGCTGGTGTAGAACATTTCCCACTTCAGCCCTGCCCCATCCCTCCCTGGAGCAGACTGTTCCTGGATATTGACCCGAGCCATCTCTGATCCTTCCCAGCCCACAACATTTCAGCCACGTTGGCAGAACCAGAGTCCAAGGCCATGATTTGCAGTCTGAGTTGGGCACCAGGAGCTGTGGCACCAGCCTGATAACCAGCAGAGCAACCTACATGGAGAGGGCAGCTCACAGACTCCCAGGATATCCTTGGAATATGCAAGGGACTCACAAGGAGCATCAAATCCAACTCGTGGTCCTTCATAGGACAGCACCAAGGATCAGGGACACCTTTCACTAGACCAGGTTGCCCAGAGGAGCTGTGGCTGCCACATCCCTGGAAGTGTTCAAGGCCAGGTTGGACAGGGCTTGGAGCTACCTGGGACAGTGAAAGGTGTCTCTGCCCTTGGCAGGGGTGGAACTGAAGGGTTTTTGAGATCCCTTCCAACCCAAATTGTTGTGTGATTCTATGAATCCCACCCTGTGCCTGAGAGCGTTGACCAAACACTCCTGGAGCTCTGGAAGCCTTGATGCCATGACCATTCCTTGGGGAGCCTGTCCAGTGCCCCAGAACCCTCTGGGTGAAAAACCTTTTCCTGATGACCTAAACTTTCCTGTCACAGCTTCATGCTGTGCCCTCAGGTCCTATCACTGGCCAGCAGAGATGAGCTGGTGACAGTGGATCCAGTGGGAGTAGAGGGACTTTTGCAAGGCAAGGAGGAGGAGGATAAGGATGGGATGTCTGGAATGCAAGAGGCTCTCCCAGAGAAGATGAGGAAGGCACATCCTCCCCCAGCTACCCTCCCAAGTAACCTAGGGAAGAGCAGCTGCCAGGGAGCCCCAGGAGGGCCTGTTCCACAGCCATAATGGGAATATCGCCCACGTGGGGCTGAGCACAACACTAATTAGCTAATGAGTTTGTTCCAAATGTCTGGCCACGGTGAGGGACAACAGGAGCAGCACTTTGAAAAGCCCCAAACAGTGACAAGTGCATTTGTCTCTTGTCACTGACCCCAGCCCTGCATTAACAAATAGGTCACAAACAACGGTGCTTTGCAGTGATCTAATCCTCCAGCCATATGTCGGCTGCCCGAAAAAACACTGCACTGAGAACGCCCCAAAGCTCTGCAGAAATCCCGAGGAAAACTCGATAAATATATCCCTGCCGTTTGAAATTTGATTTCCTCACTCTATTGTTCCTCATTTCCTGAGAGCTGGCTTGGTGGATCACATTTTCTGCTTCTGTCTCCAGTGCTTGTAAGCAAACAAGACTGAATCTCATTATCCTGATGCATGGCCCTGGCTGCGTGCAATCCGATCTCTAAATCACAGTCATTTTGCTCCATTACCGATTTTCCTTCCCACTCCTAACCTGCAGGTCTTCAGAGGAATCGATGCAGAAATAGAGACGAGCATCACCTAATGAAGGTGTGTTTAATGTTCAGCCTGGATTAAATAGCCAAGTGAAAAACTGTCTCGTGTCTCAGGAGGTTGGGCACCCTCCACTCCAGTGGCAGCTGGAGCTTCCCAGCTTTCCTGGGAAGCCACATGCTTCCACATGGGGTAAATGGGGACTTCAGTCCCTAAGAGTCCAATTTGGGAAATCTGCTAATTAAATAGTCTGGGCAAACACAATCATCATTGTCCTTAGAGCCAAAGCAGGGAGATGTTTCTCAACAAGCACAGACCCTCCCCGGAATTTTCTGAGCTGTCTGTGTGTTGCTGACAGTTATAGAGAATATATTCAGATTATACAACTTGATGTTCACCCCGGGTTATTCTCTCCTGGATTCATGAATATTTCATTGAAATATGCAAAGTCTGAGTTACAGTCTTGTCTGCTTCAATTAGACACACGGATCCACGGGGTCTGCAGCCCTACCACACTTCCAGAGTTTGTCTACAAGGCGAGGAGAACCAAAATAAGAGTTTAGCTCCCATCATATTTAGCCTGGCTTCTCCAAACCTCTTTCAATAAGGGAGAAAAGCAGGAGGATGGGAATGAGGGAGAGTAGAGCCCAGTGAGCTCTGCCTGAGTTCAGCTGGAAGCAGCCCAAGCTAATCAGAACAGAGCCAGCAGGAGGGGGTTCGTTCCCTTCGTGATGCAGACAAACTCGTAGAACTGTTTCCAATGCAAATATTCCTTTTGACAAGTTCAAAATTAATACACCTCTAATATGGGTATTCAAACCAGACCTTTTCTGAACACGTTGGCAGATTCATGAAAAGAGAAGGGAGAATGCAAGCCCAGCACATTCTGATTTTCTCAGAATGAATGTGCTCTGACAGTGCAAGAGGCAGTGACGTTCGAATGTGCTTAGTTCTAGTAATTACCAAGTGTTGTGTTTCTTTAGAAGCTGGAGCTGTTCTCCTCTGTGGGCACCTTCCCTCATTCCTTTCTCCTTACTGCTCCGGAGGTGCAGCTTCTCCCATGCCACAGCAAGAAGCCAAGGCTACTGTGCTGCTTACATTAAATCCCACTGAAGCCTGGGGGCGAAATTCCACAAGTTTTAATTGACCTAACTCAGGGTGTTGTGGTTCCTGCCCTTCCTCCACCACCCCTTCCCATTCCCTTCTTGCCACCAGCATCGGCTCATACCACCTGTGGTGAAGATTAATCACTTTTTGGGGGGGAGTGTTGCTTCTCAGCCAGTTCAGCTCCCTGAACCAGCTCACCAGAGGCTCAGATCAGCACCCACATCAGCAGAAAAGAGAGGACAGGGCCATGCAAGGCCACACTGATTGCTCAGGACGTATTTTTCTGGGTTTATAGGACACAAGGAACACTTTGACCTGAAGAGCCTGGATCTGCTGCTTGTTTCCAAGCTGGGATCACTCACCCATTAGGACCATCTGCACAGTTTGGAGTGGCAGGCTCAGGCCCAGCAAAGTCAGGCTCATTTATTGTTACCATCTGGCTCCCCAAAGCAAGCCACCAAGGCAGAGCCTGTACACTCCTGCTGGAGGACAGGCATTCCCTTTTGCTTGGTACAGTTTGTTCTATCCCTCTTGACTTCCTCCTTGTCACAACAAGAGGACTTCCTGCCAGGATGGAGCTGATGGACAAAGTCACCCATCAGAATTCCTCCTCCTCATTCCTGCAGCCACCCAAAGAATGTCACCCACAGAGTCTGACCCTCCCTTTTGCCCCAGGCCCATCCTCAGACTGATAGAAGCTCCATAATAACTTCCCAACTGCAGGATGACCTGTGCAGTTGCACAAGGATCTCACGTGGCCAGGGATTATCCTCACTCCTCCCAGCTGTTTCTAACCTTCAGGGAAAACGCCCTGTGGGGTTGGCTCTGAGGAACGTGCCAGGAGTTACACTCCTGGCTCTGCAGAATCTTCTGGAATTTGGGTCTCCTCTCTCCTGCTGGGACAGGGATTTTGGCTAATCCTGGCTGGAAAGGGTGGCAAAAGACTTTTATACTTGTAGAAGAAGGGGGGGAGTGATGTGTACCTACAACCAAGCACCCAGCCTGTGGCCACTGCTGGCCAAAGGACGTGGTCCAGCACAAGGAGTTTCATTTTTAAGCAGAAAATCCCAGAAAGACACACCTTCCCCACAGGAATCAGATTACCTGATTTATCACAGCAATTACCTGGGGAGAATCAGGGGTACCAACACTGAAATCAGCATTATCACACCACAGTGTGGTGCTTACAGAGATTTGGAGAGTCATCAGGACAAATGGAGCTTCCTTCCCATGTGCTCTGTTCCCAGAGCATTCCATGCCTGGAAAGCCACCTCAGCTCCAACCCTGGGATCTGAGCTGCACAGCTACAGCCAATTTTAGCTTGAATTTCAGAGCCTTGCTCTCTGACACAGAGATGTGACCCCCAAAGCAGAGCAAGCACTGGGAGCTGCAGGTATTTTGTATCTTTTAAACAGAGAGGCTGGAACAGTGCTGCCACATCCCTGGATTACAGCTGGAGGCCCATCACTGAGAAGCTGGGAGCTTTCCCCCTTGACAGATGAAAACTGAGAGCTGTCTGTTTGGTTTGTGTTTGCACAGCATCCAGCCAGTGGCTTAATTAGCTGGCCCAATTTCTGGGTTTCTGATTCCCACTTCTGCAAGTAACTTCCTCCATTCCCAGGCTCACAGAGCCAGTTGAAACTTTCATATCTGCATGCACAGTTATGACTCCAAACTTGTCCCTGCCGCCCCATCTCATCCTCAACAGGGCTTCCTGGAAACTTTCACTCTGTAAAAAAAACCCTAAACAACACTGCAGAGCTGTAAATACATGGTCCCTGTGTGATAAACAAGCAGATGAAAAAAATTCACCAGCTGGGCTGGAAGAGATTCATGACAAGCCATCAGGACTCCACAAAGCAAACAAACTGCACAGCACTGCAGGCAAGAATTCCTCCAGAACGGGTTCAATCCTAACACTACCCAGCCAAGCTGCTCCATGGATCAGCCCTGCTCTGAGCTCCTCAAAAACCTGGTGGAAGGGAAATGTCCCTCTCCAACAACAGCAAATCTCAGGAGCTATTTGAGCACCTTAGCCAGTCAAGCAGGTTATAATTGGCTGTAATTAATACTCCCACGAGCTTCCACATTCTTATGGACTGAGATGGAGAAATACAGGATTGTTCCCTGACCCTGTGAACACGACAGGAAGTCCAAGGGTTCTGTTGCCTTCTGATTTTTAGAAATCGAACATCTCTGATAGGAGAAGGTGAGAGGCAAACACCAGCACTGCTGGGAACTGGCTTTGCACAGCCCCATCTTTTCTGGGGCGCAAACCACAATAACCTCAATCAAAATTAACTGCAGAGCAAGTTGCTACAGACAGCGAGTTTCCTCTGTCCCTCAAGATGCTTCCACGTCACTCAGAGCATTTTGGGAAGGGCATGGGCTGCAAACCACACACAACCACAACAGATTTTAGTACTGAAAGTGGCCTTTGGTGAAACATCAGCTGAATAATCCACTCCAGAAGCACGAAAACTAAAGAAGCCCAAAATGCCTGATGTCATGAAAACCCCACATGTGTCACCAGCAGGCAGGAAAAAGGGTTTGTGGCACCTGCACAGCTCAGCTGGGAAGTCCTTTGCACTCAGCAGGATCTCCAGCACTTGGGGAGGAAGGGCTGGGCTGTGCAGGCCACTTCCTCCAAGAAGCCACCAACTGGCCCTTAAATAAAAACTGACAGGCACTTCCACACCAGCACCCTGAGCCTTGCTCTTCATTACCAGCACGTTGCAGAGTGTGTCTGCATCAGCTTTTCCAGCTTGCACTCGAGAGGGAAACGTGAGACTCCAGTGTTTTCCCTCCAGGCAGGGCAGGACCTCTTGTTTTGCTCTGAGATCAGAGCCTGGGGGAAGGCAGGGAACTGGAGATGCTGTCACTCAACGGGTGCCTCTTTCAAGATGCATCTTGCAGACACAGCTCCAGTTTGGGAGGTGCCCACAGTTGCTGAATCCAAGGAGAGCACAACGTGGAATTCTGTCTGCTCACTCACTTATTCCTCTTATCAGAGAATCATAGACTGGTTTGGGTAAGAAGGGATTATCCAGTTCCAACCCCCTGCCATGTGCAGGGACACCTTCCACTATCCCAGGCTGCTCCAAGCCCCATCCAGCCTGGCCTTGGACACATCCAGGGATGGAGCAGCCACAGCATCCCACACATCCCAACCCTCCAGGTTTTCTATTCCCATTCCATTATCAGGTCATCTTTGCCTCTGCAAGTCCCTGGGGATGCATGGGAATGGGCTGTGGGCAGCCTGCTCTAGTGCCTCCCCACCCTCACAGGGAAGAATTTCTTCCTAATATCTCACCTAACCCTGCTCTCCTTCAGCTTAGGGCCATCCCCTCTTATCCTATCACTACACACCCTGTGAAAAGACCCTCTACAGATAAATCCTCCCCTTATCCTCAAATACTTGCTATAAAAACTGCCAGTGCACAGATTTTGGACTGGACACCTGGTTTTAAGCAGGATGGATGTTCTTATCATCCCACACATTGGCTCCAGCCCTTCATGTTTATCGTCCTTCAGAGCAGAGGCCGAGAACAGCACCCACGTGCTGTTTTCCTCAGCTCTCCTGGGTTTCTCCCAAAAGCTCCTTTCCCCAGGTTCTCCATGGACTGACACATTTTCCACCCTCAAGCATCCCCTTGCAGACACTTGGCACGTTCCCTAAGCCTTCTGCACCCAGGGGTGCTCAGGGAGATCTAAACAGATGCCAAAATGATTTACTGAACTGTCTCTGCCCCAGGGAGCCAGGAACAGCACAAACACTGGTTTGCACAGCTGCAAACCACTGGAGGCTGCATTCCTGATCCTGAGTAGCAGGTATCAGAGTGGGACACAGAATCTGTGCCAATCTGGTTTCCAGAGGGAGAAGACACAGGTGCCCACACTGGGATGAGGCTGTAGCCTCTTCCCAAGCTGTTTTTGAGGGTGTCCCACACGATTCCAGTCCTTTGCACCCAGTCCACACTGTTCCTGTTGCTCCGGAGGATCCCTGAGCTCCTCTAGCACCTCACCCTCCACTTGGAGCTTGCCCACGATCAAACTCTTGCCCCTATTTCTCATCTGAGCCTTTCCAAGGCATCCTGTGCCCCGTGGTGCCTCCAGCCCTGCTCCCAGGCAATGCCAGAGGCTGAATCACAGAGTAGGCTGGGTTGGGACACACAAGGATCATTGATCCAACTCCTGGCCTTGCACAGACACCCCAACAATCCCACCCTGTCCCTGAGTGTTGTCCAAACACTCCCGGAGCTCTGGCAGCTTTGGGGCTGTGACCATTCCCCAGGGAGCCTGGGCAGTTCCCCAGCACTCGCTAGGGAAGAACCTTTTCCTAATATCCAACCTAAACCTCCCTGAGGGGAAATGGCACAGAAATCCCAGTTTCTGCAGCAGGGAGAACCAGCAGGGCCATTTCTCCAGCACAGCAGGACATCACCATGTAACTCTGACAAGTGGACATAACACACCACTGTGTCCTGCTGCCACTGCCTGCAGTGACCATCACCCCCCACCCCCCCAACAAAGCCCAAAAACCAGAAAAACCCAAACCCAGTTCCTCTTTCAGCCTGGGAGAGGAAGAGAAGGGAGGAAGGAAGATGACAAATCTGCATTTCAGATGCTGAAAGGAACACGGTGTAGAAACAGATATTTTACAGGATTTTGCCAAATGATTTGCTTGCTACTGCAAGTGCATCTTGTGCCAAACACACCTACATGGGGAGAGTTTTTATTACCTGTGCTAATGTTAGTGCCTTACATCATGAGCCCTGCCAGAGTGATGCTGTTCCTTTGCCATCAGCTTCACAGGGAGGGGGCTCAGCTCCCCATTTTCCTGAGGATCTCAAACTCTTCCATTGAAGCAAATGCTGTTTCCAGCTCTGCAGGAATACTTCAAGAGAAAGTAGAGCCTTGGCTTTCTATTTAAGATGCAGAATTGCCTCCTAGGAGTGCTGCATTTGCTAAGAGAGCAGAAAGCAAGAGCACACATCTTGGAGCAAAGCCCTGGGCAGCGTTCCTTTAACACTCAGATCCTGCTCTCATTTACACACAAATATCTGGAGAGGCTTCCCTGAAATCACCCTGGATTGCCACAGCTGATGTGTCAGAAATCACAACCCAACACAGCCCTTGGGAGGATTTCATCAGTTTTATTGCAGCTTCCTAAAATATCTGCGCTCAGTTTTTCCTTTTGCCTCGCACAGGCGGAAATCTCCACTCAGGAAAAGCGTCCTGAGAGGGCTCTGCCACCAAAGCTTTATTCAGCTTGGTTTTCCAAAGGGCAGCAGATGCAGCAGCACGGGGTGGGCTGGGACCGGCAAGGCCACGTGTGTGGATTCTCCCCTGTATCCCCTGAGGATGATTTCAGCCCCAGCTGATGACAGCCTGGGCAGAGTTTTCACAGCTCCTTAATTACCAAACATTTCCTGCAGATACTCAGCTGAGGAGAGCAGAGAGGTCAGAGCAATGAGAGACATCCCAACCCTGCATGAGACTTCAGAGAATCCAGATTATAGGAAAAAAGGGAGAACTGAACAGTGTGGCAACAGGAATAAATCAGAGTGACAACAGGGCTGGGGACTCTGGGGGGACTCCCGGGTGCATCCCCGGCAGGAAAAGGCAGCGTGGAGCATCCGGGGAATCCACAGCTGCACCTGCATCCGTCCGGCCACACACACAGAGGCTCTCAGTGCTCCATCTTCCCTCCGCTTCCTCCCTCTTGTCCTGCGCCTCTGTGTCCTGAATAGGCGGCTTCAGGAGCAGCACAGTGCCCGAATTCTCTGCGGTTCCGCGGCGCATCCGGCACCGCGCTCCAGCGGCCCCTCCGCCTCCTGCGCTGCCCGGGATGTGGCACCGCGCACATCCCCAGCCTCCTCCTCATCCTCATCCCTCCGTGTCCCCACGGCTGTCACCACCTGCCCTGGCACTGCCCAAATTCCTGCCACACCAGCAGCTCAGCCAAGCATGCCCCAGCCTCGGGTCACATCTAGACTGGTGGTCCCCCACAGTCACCTGGGAGGTGACACCTGGGCATGTCCCACCCTTCCCCAGCAGCCCTGAGGGGAGGGCACACCTGCCCAAAAGTCCCCCCAAGGCAGCAGGGTGGGTACAGAGCCGAAGGAGGAACCAGGGCCGCTCTTGCCACACTTTCAGAGGAAGGCATGACGTGAGCTGTGGCTTAATTGGTTATTAATAACTTCTTTGTTAACCAGCCAGCCCTAGGGAGGAACCGAAATTTGACTACCCCGCTGGAGAGCTCAGTCACCGGCAGCCAGCGATCATTCACAATTTCTCCCTACGGTTTTTTGTTTTTTTTTTTTAATTTATTTATTTTTCTGTCGTTCCTGGGAATCGCAGCTGCCCCCAGCTGAGTCACGGCGGTGCCCTCACCTACGCACATGGCACAGGCTTCTGCTGCGGTGGGTTTTTCTTTTTCATTCCTAGAAAAATAGCAGATGCTCCTATTGAGGGGGAGATTCTTGGAATCCATTCAGGCCCGGGGATGTGACCAAATTCCCGGTTCCCCTCAAACAAGCCCTGCGGGAACCGCGGAGCTCTCCTGCCCATGGGTGGTTCCTCTGCCAGCCCATGCCGAGGGCGAGGAGCCTCCCGCCGTGGCAAACAGCGACAGCAAACAGGCTCCACACCCAAACCCACGCCTCCTGCCCGCTTTCTTTGGAACCTGCAGTTAAAGGGAATCTTTTCATTGCCCCCCGTGCGAATGAAAGCAGTGCTGTGACATTCTGACAGAATGCAGCACAGGGGGATTTTCCAGCTTCGGCTCTCTGGGAATGGTTTCTGAGGACCCACAAGAACTGGCAGAGGATTCCTTATTCCTATCCATGCTGCAGCATGGAAATTTTAGCATGGGGACCTCAGCTTCTCCATAGCCCAGGGATGGAGGTTGGAGGCCAGACACAGCTGCTCATCCCATGAATTGCCATCAGACATTTCCATAGCAAGATTCAGCAGAAAACATTCATCCCACAGCTTAAAGCGGAGCCTGACCTGCCTGAGGGCACCCAGCACATCCCAGAGTTACCCCCAGGTGTGTCAGTGACCACAGCAAGGCCCCAGGACAGAGCCAAGGGACAGGACACCACGGCCATGGGGCACACGAGATCTGCTGCCAGCTGGGCACTGAGCACCTGCTCCAGGTGGATCTGGACACTCCATCCTCTCCAGGTCACACCAGGGAGGACACACGCAGCACACAGAGGGACAGCTCACCTTTTGCTCTTGGTGCATCCCAGGGGACAGCAGGGTCTCAGGAGCAGCTCCAAGACACAGCCACAAAAGAGAACACTCCCTCCTCATCTGCCCAAACCCCAGAAGTGGCCTCCACATCCTTTTATAGAGCCCAGGGAGGCAAATAACCTCCTGGTGTGCTGGCCTTGATGATTAATTAGTTAATGGTTCACACCTCTGTAAACGATCCTGGCCTGAGCCCCCATCCCATAGCCAGGTACCGACAGTGACCTCATCCAGCAGCCCAAAACTGAGTCCTGGGAACTCCCAGGGAGCCCCCACTGTTTGTTCCCCCGAGGCTGCTCTGTCTGGGCTCCCCCTCCTCACCAGAACAGTGTTTGGCCCTTTCCCAGGAGTCCAATCCCAGCCACCATCCAAGGCTGTATGTAGACTTGAAGAGTGTCTGGGATGAGTGGTCCTTTCTTGTAGGTTTGGGGTTGAATTCCACACCCGAGGCTTCATGACTTCCAGTCCTTTCCCAGATCCACTTTTGGGGCCAAAAGCAGAAAGTGAGGTCCAGCCCCCTGCCCTCCCATGAGAGCCCAATCCCACTTCCCAACCCACCTACATCACAGACAAGCAGGCCCTGCTCTGATTCACCAGCCCAAAAACCCCAATGCCAGCCCCAACCACCCTCGCTGATCCCGAGGAGATGCAGCTCCACATCTGGAGACCACCAGCGCCTCAAGGAGCCTTTCATGGCCACAGAGGACCAAGTGTGGCCAATTGCTCCTCCTGTAGATGTTTTCCTACAGGTCCTGTGGGACAATGTGAGGTCCAGAGGGGTCTGATCCTCTGTCCTCAGCTACCCCAGGGTGTAAATTGTGACACAGGTTTCTCAATGTGGGCTGAGAAGTTGAGTTACACACTGGATCTGATGCTCAGGAGTCACCGATGTGGCGTCTGCTCTGGGGAGAAAGTGCTGACACTGAGATCCTGTTTGGGGGCCCTGACGTGGCATTTTCTAGCCCAGGATGTCACTTCCTCTCTGTGTGGGGCCTCAGTGGGGCTCCTGCTTCCTCAAGAGATATCCAGATCCCCATGGGAAGGACTGATTCCATCCCTGGGCACACAGGCAGCTACAGCCTTTATCCTACAGGGTTTATCCACATTCACCATCCCAGGCAGGAGCTGTGCTGCATTCCCAGCCCCCAGCACAACGCTGTGCTGTGGGGCACCATCCATCCCTCTCCCTGCTCTGGGAGCAGAGCCCTGGAGCTGCAATCATCCAGCTCGCCTTGCCCAGCCCTGCACGACCCAGGCCCAGCTTAAAGCCCCTCGGGAGGCAAAGCCAGGCTTGAGACACCCCCTCCTCTCCCATGGTCACTGAGAAGGAGCTGGGGAGCCCGGACTGGTGTCCATCACAAAGCTCCCCAGGATGCAGAGGAAGGGGAAGAGGCTCCCCTTCCTCTCCTTCCTCCTCTTCCTCCCTCCCGCGTGGGGATTTTGCAGCCAGGTAAACACAGGATGTTGATGAAACAGGGCTGGGCACATTGGGCAAGCCAGGAGTCAGCAGGAGCTACAGTCAGCTCCCAACTCCTGGAATGGCCCGGGAAAGGACAAAGCCAGAGCCCCCGGCACCTTCCTCCTCCTGTCCCCAGGGTCACAGAACTCCCCTGGTCACAGGGAGAGGCAGCGTGGGCTGGTGGCCAAAGCCAGGGCAGGGCTCTGCTCTGTGCCCTGGGGTGATTCATGGGATCCCTTGGGATCTCCTTGCAGGCTGAGCTGGACTCATGACCTAACTCCAAAGTTCAAGTTTTGTCACCCAACCAACAGCAGCCGTGTGGCACCTCCTGTGTCCCTCTGAACCCTGGAGACATGCAGGGCACAGGGACGAGGGGTCAGATGCCCCAGGACCCCACCCTGCCGGGCATTGGCTCACGGCTGGCACAGCGATTTGGGATGGGGTACCCGGGGACCAGCAGCGTTTGGCTCCCAACCCAGAAAAGGGGCCACAGATTGCTCTGGCACCAGCCCAGCCCCTCCTGGGCTGCAGGAGCTGCTGTCACCCCCACAGTGACCACGTAATTAGAGCCCGTGTGGAGGGCCAGGTGGCGCTGTCCCCAGTGTCCCCAGTGTCCCCAACGTCCCCAGCGTCCCCAGTGTCCCCAGTGTCCCTTGGGGCACTGCTGCCATCTGCTGGCAGGATCCCACCCTGCTCCTGAGCCTGGCCACTGCGCCAGGCCTGGGGACCCTCTGTGACCCCACCACTGTCCTGTGCCCCCTCCCAGGCACTGCGGAACCACTTGTGGCTCCAGCCCGGACACCCCAAGATGCCCCCAAAGCCTCCCTGCTGGCCCAGGAAGCCAAACCTCAAACTGCTCCTGGAGTCCTCCCCTGGCACACCCCAATAAGCCACTCCTGGGCTGGAGATTTCTCCCCCACCAACCGCTTCCAGTGCCCAGACACTCTCCCTGTCCTGATCTCCATGTGGGATGGCCTGGAGTGGCCTTGGCATCACCCAGTTTGGGCTGAGGGACCAGGGACAGGATCAGGCCCTTGGCCACAGCCGTGGTGGAACAGCAGCTCTGCTGGGCTGCTCTCCCCAGGGAACATCCAGCTCCCTCCTCCCCATGGCTGCTGAGGGGCAGAGGAAGCTCATCCCAAGATGATTTCCTGCTGCATCCCCATGCCCTGGGTCTCTCTGGGATGTGGGGATTTGCTGGATCCCATCCTCCATGTGACAGCCGAGCACACACGGAGCCTCTTCCCACGGCTTCCCTGACCTTCCCAGCATCTCCATGTCCCCTGGGACCAGCACATCCCAGGATAATCATCGCAGCTTGTGCCTCCACCTCCCAGCACATCCCTCTCCACTTCCACAGGCACTGAGGACCTCCGTGGGGTCTTACAGGGAGTTTCCTTTTCGGATACAGTCGGGAAGTGGGAATAAGGTTTGGGAAAGGCAAATCGCCGAGCCCGTGTCCCCACAGTGGCCCTACAAACACCATGGCTCATCCCACCCCGGCCAGATGGCAGCAGCATCCTGCTCCTCACTGGAAAATGCCCAAATCCATGGGCAGGGACTGAGCTGCAGCTGTCCCTGGTTTAATTCCTCGCAGCAAAGCCAGGCAGTGTCTGGCGGATTTTCCATGCCCCAGCCCACACACAGGAAGGCTGAACAGCTCCGGAGACCTTCCTGCTGGGAATGATACCCAGCCCTGCACACTCAGTGCCTGACGCCCACGGGAGCAGCGGGAAGTTTTAGTGCTCAGTTTTAGTCTAAAAGGGATTTTTATTCCCTAAGCCCTGCAGAAAAACAATTGAAAAAAAATCAAACCTCTCAAGGGGCCACAGCCCAAAGAGCCAATATCAGTTGTGCTGAAAGCTCGCTGTTCAGAGCTGAGACACGGAGTGTTCGCCCTGAATTCCAAAGAAACCAGGTGTGTGTATCCACCCACCTCCCTCCGCCTCCGCCCTTCCCACCCGCCGCGAATTTCTTACTTCTGGAGCAACCCTTCCCACCGAGCCCCCTTTTGGCAGCTCAGCCAGAGACTCCCCCACCAGCACCGCCTGTGCTCTCCAAACACCTTCCCAAAACCCTCCACCCGTGCCCAGCCCATCATCATCCCGCTTTCATTCTGTCCCGCCCGCTGCCCACCGCTCACCGCGGAGGAACTTCCAAATCCTCTCTGCCATCCTTCCACACATGCATCCCCTGGCACCCGGGTGGGCTGGCACGGCTCTCCCCCCCCGCCTCCGCCGCACATCTGGGCAGCTGTGGCCGCGACAGGGCCCGCGTGGTGCCCCGGCAGCGCTGACATCAGCGCGGTTTCCTGCCCGCCGGCGCCGCCGCACCGTGCGCGCAGCCCCGACCCCACAGCCCCGCGGGCTGCGAGCCCCAGGCGGCCCCGGGACCCCTCCAGCAGACCCCCCGAGAGCCATGGAGTCGGTGGCCCTGTACAGCTTCCAGGCGACGGAGAAGGACGAGCTGCCCTTCCAGAAAGGGGACACCCTGAAGGTACAGGGGACAGGGGTCACCAGCCCCGGGGGGGGGGGGTTGGATGCTGTCGCTTTGTAGGGACAGAGTGGGCACATGGTGACACCGGTGCGTTCTTTGTCCCTGACTTGAATGCTTCTGGGGCTTTCTGTGGGATGTGAGGAGCCCACCTCGAGGATTTTGGAGTGTGGAGTAGCATTCCCTGCTTGCCTGTGTCAGCAGGCACAACTTCAGAGGACACCCCCAGCTGGGACACGGCATGTGGCCTCCCTGGCCATCAGTGCCACCAGCTGTGCTCTGTCCCTCGGGGCTGGGACACGTTTTTCCTGTCCGAGGGGCACTGGAGGACACAGGGGTCCAGCAGCAGGGATCACCAAACACCCCCTCAGGCACTGGCATTGGGGTGGGCTCTTAGATGCCACCTAGGAATCCCAAAAAAAGCTCCAGGGGGGCTCAGAACATCCCTGGGGAGCAGCAGCCCCGCGATGGGAGTGAGGGCAGCCCCTCCCTGCCCATCTGCTCGTCCCTCTCGGGCTCTTCCCGGACCCCTGGCACTCTGTAGCCCCCCGGGGAGGGCGGGGGCACAGCCGGGCTGGATCCCAGAGCCCCAAACCCTCCGTGCCGTCCCTGCCTCCCGGCGTGTTTTCCCCGTGCCCTGACCCGGGGTTTCGGATCCTGTTTTCACAGCTGTGCCGGCCCCGGGCCCCTGCGTGGGAGGCTGGAAAATGTTGTCACACGGAAGCGGTGTCAGCACCCACTGTCACCGTCCCGGGGGACAAGGGGGCCTGGTTCATGTCCTGGCTGCTCCACGGACGGATTTCACACTCTTCCCTGGGCTGGGGATTGGGACAAGACCAGGCACCTTCCAGCTCTGTGACCCCAAAGCCCCCAGAGCGTGTCAGCACTGTCAGAGCCCCCTTTTCCCAAGGGATGGCTGGGGGGGTGTGCATGGGGTCCCACTCAGCCCCTCTCCCCGGGGAATGGCAGCCCCTGACACCTCCCTGCTCCTCTTCCACCTCAGATCCTCAACATGGAAGATGACCAGAACTGGTACAAGGCTGAGCTGTTCGGCTGCGAGGGCTTTGTCCCCAAAAACTACATCAAGGTCAAGCCACACCCGTGAGTACCATGCCACCAGCCAGGCAACAATCCCAATTCCCAAAGGTCTGCCACGAGCCAGGGTAGTCCCACACTTGGGGAAACTGAGTCACAGAGACGGGGTCTGTCTGCCAGGTCAGCCTGCCAGTGCCACCACAGCCCGAGGAGCAGCACACCCACATACCCCCAAAAATGCAGCCCTCACACCGAGCTGCCGCTAAATAAATGATAATTGGGGAACAACAAAGCGTTATGGGATTACGACTGCATTAAACTCAATCCTATTACCACGTTATTAAAGCCCAGCCTAATCCATCGCTGACTGAACCTGTGTTTTATGTATCCTTAGCCCCTGGTAAATCACATTTAAATGTCAGAGCGAACGCGTGGGCTCGGGGCAGCCCGGGGCACATCCCACTGCTTCTCCAGCTTGGGATAACAGCCACGACGGGCGAGACCCAGCCTCTTCCACGCAGCACCTGCAGGGCTGGCTCTGTGCTAAACTCCGTGGCTGATCATTCACCGAGAAATTTCTGCAGCAGCAGAGAATCTTCAGGGCCCGGGGACCCGAAAGAGCCGGGCACAGCCTTAGCAAGGGTGGGACACGGGGACTCTGCTCCTGCAGCTCCCCTGGGCAGGGCGGGCAGGAGGGGTTTGTCCTGGCAGCGAGGGGGTTCTGCTCTACGCCTGGGAGGGCTGTTCCCACGAGAGGACAAGGGACACGGAGGAGGGGACAGGCAGCAAAGCGGGTGACAGGCCAGGTGACAGGATGCGGTCTCGACTGTCGGTAACGCTGCGCTCGCCCCGAGCGGAGGGGGCAGCGCCCCCACAGCACCCCAAAAATGCAGGGATGAACTGAGAGGGGGAGGGAAGGGAGAATCTGCCGGGAGAGGGTCCCAGCCCTGTGAGGAGCCCGGTGGGCGCTCCTGTCCTGGGAATCTCGGTGCCTCCGCCCCGCAGGGTGCGGATCCGGCTCTGGGGTGTCCCGGGGTGCCCGAGGGTGCCCGCGGGGCTCAGCCCGGTGCCCCTGGCAGGTGGTACGCGGGCAGGATCTCCCGGCACCTGGCAGAGGAGAGGCTGCTCCAGCGCAATCACCTGGGAGCCTTCCTGATCCGCGACAGCGAGAGCGCCCCCGGAGAGTTCTCCCTCTCTGTCAGGTAAGAGCCTTTGGGGCAGAAGGGAAAGGGAAAGGGGTGTCTACAGTCCCCGCTTTGGGGCATCGGGCCACCCTCGTGTGTGCTGGGGAAGGGCTGAGCACCCTGCCCTGCCCTGGACACCCCAGAGGGGCTGAGGAGCCCCAGCACATCCAGCACAGCCTCGCACAGGACCTTCCCCTCCTTCCTCTCCTCCACAGCTCCGCCTCCATCCCCGCTCTTCCTGCTCCCTGCGCCGCTGCCTCGCTTGGAGTCCCTCGCAGGGACACCCCTAAACACCTGAACATCACCCGTGGGTGATGACGGGGCTGGGGCCGAGCTGCAGGCACCGCCCGGGGGAACAAAGCCCGGAGCATCCCCAGGGATGAAGGCTGCGGCATCCCCAGGACTTCGGCGCAGGGCAGAGTTTGTCTCCGAGCATCTCGCCCCTTCCCTGCTCCGGCCTGGAGAGCAGTGGGTGGCCCCAGGCCAGCCAGGCACTTTCTCACACTTTCAACCCCTAATTGAACGTTTCTTGCCCCTAATGAGAGGGAGCCGTGCTCTGCCGTCGGTGCTGCCCCTGCCCGGGGCACCCCGACCTCTGAGCCCAGGCACACGCTGTGGGGTGACAGCAAGGGACGAATCCTGCCTGCCCCATCCTCCTGCAGCGCAGGGGTCCCCAGGAGCGCTGGGAAGAACAATCCCAGCCTCTGCAGCCTCCTGGCGTGTGCCGAGACTGCAGCTCTCACCCCGCCTTCCTCAGATGTGGCCCTGGACAAAGCCAGCTGCCCTCCACGTGGGTGGCACTGCCATCCCTGAGCCCCGCTGTGCCGGGGCCGGGCACCGAGTTCTGGCTGCCCCTGGGGTGAGTTGGGCAGGGCTCAGCTCATTGTGGGTCCTCATTTCAGGGCCAGGAATGACCCCAGTGCCACCAACACCCCCACTCCATGGCAGGAAGGGTGCAGTGAGACCCATGTGCTCACCCCGACCTTGCCGGCACCGCCAGGCTTTACCCACCTCAGGGGACGCTGCCAGGATGTCCCCAGGGTGACCTCCATCCTCCTTCTGCAGCTACGGGAAGCACGTCCAGCACTTCAAGGTGCTCAGGGAGAGGAACGGCAAATATTTCCTCTGGGAGGAAAAGTTCAACTCCCTCAACGAGCTGGTGGATTTCTACAGGACCACCACGATCTCCAAAGAGCAGGAGCTTTTCCTGTGCGACAAGGACCACACCCAGGAGGTACCACCATGGGCGCGGCCATGGGTCCCAAACCCCTGCTCAGTGTCCCTGCAGAGGGGGACAGGGACATCCCTGGCTGGCACAAGAGGGTGCAGCAGCCTGAGACAGGCAGTGCTGCAGGGAGGAGCAGCTCAGCAGGGCAGGGCAGGGCACAAATCACTGTCCCATCACTGTCCCTCGGGCCAGGGGTGATGCCCAGGGCAGGTGGCAGAGCCCAACCAGATCAGGACAGGGCACAGCCAAACTCCAACAAAGCCAAGGCCTGGGGCAGCGCTTGTGGAGGTGGCAAAACTGGACTTTGGGAGCTGGGATAGGGAAGGCTCCAGCATCTGGAAGGACCTGGGAAGGAAAGGGTGCCAGCTGCCTCCAAGGGTCCCCTGGGTACCCATCTTGGGTCTCCCAGCAGCAAGAATAGGGAATCTTGTGCCCTGGGATGTTCCCCTGCACCTGGGGGTGTCCCCAGCACTCCACTCTCCCCTTTTCTAGCTTCTGTCTCTTCCAAGCCGGCAGCCCAAGGCTCGTCCTCATCCCGTGGTGGCACAGTGTCCCCATCAGAGTACCCAGTGCCGGGGGTTGGCAGGTGGGGACCCCTCTCCTCCCGCCAACCGCTGCCCTCGGCTTCCCTGCAGGTGAAGAGACCCCGATTCGTGCAAGCCCAGATCGACTTCTCAGCCCAGGAGGGCTCCCAGCTGCCCTTCCTGCGTGGGGACATCATTGAGGTCCTGGACTGCCCCGACCCCAACTGGTGGCAGGGGAAGATCTACGGCCGGGTCGGGCTCTTCCCCCGGAGCTACGTCCAACCCCTCCGCAAGTGACCTCACCCCGGTGACCGGGCGGGACCCGGCCCCTTGTCCCTACCCACGCACACGGCCTGGGTGTCCCTTTGTCCCCAGAATGGTGCCTGACACTCCCTGTGACACCCTGGAGCCTCAGCTGTGACCCCCCAGCCCAGGGATGGGGCTGGCAGCTCCAGAAAATGTGAAGTGTTCAACCACGGCCATAAAAACTTCCCCAGAGCCACAATCCCGTGGGATGAGAGCAACAGAGGGACTGAGCCCAAAACCCCAAACCTTGGCTCCTCTCCAAATCCCAAAAGCAAAGCCCCAGCTCCAGGGAGGGAGGCAGCCAGGACACAACCAGGATCCATAACTCCACGGAGGAATTCCAGGACTCAAGGCGCCAGGGAAGGCTCATCCAGGGGGATTCCATGCTGCAGGTGCTGTTCATAGCTGCAAATTGTAGAGCTTTTTTATATTATTTTTTATATTTAGGGCCAGTAAAATGTGTTTGGGTGTTGCCCTCGAGTGTGGCTGCTCCTTTTCCAGCACTGCCAAGGTGGTCCCGTCCCTCCATTCACACAGGTGCTGCTTCACTGCGGTTTTGCTTCCCTGCAGCCCCCATTTCCCCACCCCAATGCCTATCCCAAACCCCTCCCAGGGATTTTCTGCCCCCACAAATGCCCCCCACACCTCACAGCCCCTGGGATGCACTCAGGGAATGCAGCGCTCAGAACACCCAACTCGCTGCACCAGTGGATTTAAACATCACGTCCCAAACAAATAAAAAATACCACCCAAATCCTCATTTTTCCCCTCTCCAAGCACCTCTTTGCCATCCCAGGAGCTGTCGGGGCATTAGGCAAAATAGGCAGAAAATATTGACACAGGCAATGGACACTTCCACAGTGAAAAGCCACCATGGGCATGGGTGCTCTCTGGCCAGATTTGGGTAATGCTTGGTGCAGCCAAGGCACCCAGCTGAGAGCTGGGGACATGGACTGAGCTGCCCCATGCTCAGGTCACCCAGCCAGGCTGGGACAGGGACAGGAGGCTGTGTTAGTCCCCAACATCACCCTGACCCCATCCCTGCCCAAATCTCAGCCACACCCCACAGCATCACCCTCGTCTGAAGTATGAGGCACTGGCCAGACCCCAGATTTTGGGCTCAGCCTGGGCAGGACTCACCCCAAAGCTGCTGCATTTATAGCTCAGCCCAGCTTATTTACAGCTCCACAAATTTTCCTACATCTCCATCTGCTCATCTCAAAAAGCAGAAGAGAAAATAAAAGAAAAATGAATCCATGAAAACAGCTCTAGCTGGAACTGCCACTGCCGCGTGGTGCTGCAGGAAGAGGAAACAGCCGGAGCATAAAATGCACGCCCTGATCCATGGGGAAGGAGAATTCCCTCTGTCTGGAATGTCTGTGAGCCACAGAGGAGAGAATCAAAGGATGATGGAACGGTTTGGATGGGAAGGGACCTTAAAGCTCATCTTGTTCCACGCCCTGCCATGGGCAGGGACACTTTCCTCTAGACCAGGTTGCTCTAAGCTGTCCAGCCTAGTCTTGAGGCTAAAAGATCTTGGAAAAGCAGGAATGTCGGAGTGAGGCGGGAGCTGGGTGTGCCAGGTGGCCGAGAGCTGCTGATCCGGGCAGGGAATGCAGAGCAGCCCCCGGCACAGCCCGGGCTGGGGGAATTCGGGAAGGATCAGATGTTCCCATCACCACACCCCCACCTTGGCATGGAGCAGCATCCAACACCAGCGGGAGTTTCCAGCCGGGCACCACGGCTGCAGCAGGAGCTCAAACCCCCAGGTCTGGGAACTTGGAGCTCTTTGCCAGCCCACAATCAAAGCCCTTTCCTCAGGGCTGGAACGAGATGATCTTTAAGGAACCTTCCAGCCCAAACCATGATCCCGGGATGTGGCATTCCCATCCTGGTGGGTGCGGGAGCAGTTGGGACCCCCTAACAACCACTCAGAACCCAACCCACCTTTCTCCACGCTGAAGGAAAACCTCAAACTTGCAGCTTAAACAGCTTTTTTCCCCTCTCCCAAGCACATTTCCTCGGCTTTACCCCTACGATCCGCAGCGTCCTGCTCGCACTAATCACTGAGGAAGTTGCCCGGGATCCACCGCAGCAGCGACTCCCGCCCTGGGCGGGCAAAGCCCTTCGCAAACATTCATTATCCATCTTCGGGAAAGCTGTCCTGCCTTGTCACACCCCTGTCACCGCCAGCGAAGCCGGTGCCAGGGCTAAGCAGGTCCTGAGACAAGCGCCCCTCTTCCCAAGGGGGACAATGCGTGACCCCCATGGCCCGGGATCGCTGCCCATCCCTTTTCCCACCCTCTGCACATGGAGGATGCCAAGAAACAGCCGCTCCTGCAGCCGCTGGTGCGGCCAAGCCCCCGCACAGCCCAGCCAAAAGCCCTGACCCAGATTCGCTCCCTGTCATTGTCTCCCCGTCGGGGACGCTGCTGGGCACCGTGCCGGGCATTCCCCAGCGCTGACAGCTCGGGCTCCGGCCGGGGCTGTGCGGGCAGCGCTGCCCGAGCTCCCCCGGGGATCACCGGGGGGACCGGGCTGGAGGCGACGGGGAGAGGCTGCACCGAGCGCCCCGTCTGCGTTTCCAGCGCTTTCATCCGTAAAATAATCCAAGGGTTTGTTCTCCTTACATAAGCCGGGCTCAGTGGAGGCGCTTTGCAGGCTCGACCGGCCCCACCAGTCTCCCCGAAACCCCCGGGTGTCCCCGAAACCCCCGGTCAGCGACCCGGGGCCGCAGCTTCCTCCAGATGTCCATGGTGAAGAGGATGCTGCTGCTGCTGAAGATGAAGGTCAGGGATGACACCAGCGCTGCCATCATCACCGCGAGCATCAGACCCCGCAGCCCTGTGGGACAGAGGGAGCGGCTGAACCGGGAGGGATGGGATGGGATGGACAGGATCACCCCGGGCTGGTGCTCGCCCCTCTGCAGCCACTCTCTGGGATCTCCCTCGGGGCGAGGATGGAGTTTGGGAACATTCAGCTGCACCCCGGGACCCTACATGCCCTGACCTCACTTCTGGAGGGACCCTCGGGGCGGCACGGGCTGTGCCATGCACGGAACATCCATGGGATTCCCCCAACACAGACCATCCATGGGGTCCCCCCCCGACCCTCCCAGACCATCCGGGAGCTTCCCCCCAACATCCAAGCCCTGGCAGCACCCCCGGGGTGCAGCAGAGCCCGGTGGGGTTGGAGTCACCCCCTGGCACCCACCTGCCACTGGGCATCAGCTCCAGCACGGGTTTGGGGTAGGCAGTGTTGGAGCAGCCCACAGCAGTCCCGTACACACGGCTGCACTCCTCGGGGTCCACACAGGCCACGGTGTCTGGGGGACAGAGGCAGGTGACATGTTGAGACCCCTGACAGGGTGCGGGCCAGCCCTGCACCCCTTGACCCCCCTTTGGATGGCCACAGTGCCCAGACCTTGGCAGGACAGCAGGAGGAGAAGCAAGGAGCACATCCCACCTGAAAATCCACCCCTGCCTCGCCCACCTCACTGCCACACTCAGCTCCAACACATCCGTCCACCTCCATCCCACCCTCAGCTCCTGCTGCCCACACTCAGCGCAGGTTGGATCTATTCCCACATTAAATCCAGTGACAGCTGCCCCGGGGGGATCTCCAGAGCCCCACCAAGACCTGAGGCAGCAGAGCCCCGGGGCAGGCACTGCCCATCCCCACCCACGGGGCCAGCCGGCTTTGTGCACCGTTGTGACAATTTCCTGGGCATGGGCAGCACCAGCAGCTCCTGGGATTTGTGTGGCAGCTCGCCAGGACCATCAACACCCAATTATTTCTATGTCTTAACGAGAGCTGAACCCTTTTTCTTTTTTCTTTTTTTTTTTTTTTTAATTGTTACGCTCATAAAATATTGAAATGGATGGAAATTAATGTCAAGCATAAATATGGATGGGCTGCCTGGCTCTCCAGGCTGCACCCGCCCAGGCAGGAGCACGGGGACGAGCACGGGTGAACCCTGCACAGGGCTGGCAGCATTGTCCTGCTTCTCCTGCCTGCTGACCTCCACCAAAGCAGCTTTGACACCTTGGGACTTTCCACAAAGGAGCGTGGGGTGCGATGGGAGCACGGCTGGGTTGTGGGCAGACCACAGGCCGTGCTCAGCACATCCCAAGGATGCCAAAAAAGCCCAACCTGGGCCGCCTTTCCCCAAGGTCAGAGTCAGAGCTGGGGCTCCTTCCTGCAGCAGCCGTGAGCAAAGCTGCCATCAGCACCTCGTGCCTCAGTTTCCCCTCTCTAAAACACCACGTTGTGCACGGCTCCATGCAAATCCTTGGTGGCTGGAGGGTGGAAAACGTTCCAAAGGGCAAGGCAGTGTCTGGATTTTGTATTCCAGCTGAAATGCCCGCCCCAGGCCTCAGCTCTAGCAATGAACACTTGGTGGGGCCTCACAGTGAGTGGGAAGCAGGAGCCCCCGAGCCAGGAGCAGAGCCCAGTGTCATACCCCACTGCCTCACTTTTAGGCTCTCTGCTAAAAATGGAAAATTAATTAGGACCTTGTGATTAATGCTTCCATCTGCAGGAAAGGGGCCACGTCTGCAACGGGTACTGCCTGTCCAGCTGGATCCACCCTGGAATGATGAGGAGCAACCTGCTCAGCCACAGCAACCCGAGCCTGCAAACAGGGGCTGCACCCAATTCAGGGGTTAAATTCACCACGTGGGGTGAAGAATGGGGGAGAATGACGGGGAAATGGGGGACAACAGGGGTGTCATCACCCCTCGTGAGGCTCAGGTGGTGATGCTCCAGGTGTGGGGCTCTGCCACCCCAATCCAAGCTCTGAACCCACCAGCAGAGCCAGCACACAGCACACGATGGCTGGGATGCAGCATTTACCCCACATGCAATAAATCATTAGTGCACACACCCCGTGAAAGAGCCTGTAAATCTCCTGGCACAATAAAAACACCTGGAGCGAGCGGCTGAGGCGGCGAAAACCACAACACACTCCTGCCACGCCACACACACCCACAGCACCCATCTGGGCCATCTCCCATCGCACCCAAAGGGGTCCTGGCTGCTGGCTCAGTGCTCACCTCTGTCCCATTTGATGTCCCCATCGCTGTCAGCAGTGCTGGGATTTCACCCAAAACACCCAGGTTTGGTTCCAGCTGCCTCAGTCTCTGCTGCAGCAGGCACTGACCAGGCCACAGGAGTGGGGATGTCATTGACCACTGGGAAATCCCTGCTGGGTCAGCCATAAAGTCACCAGCCTGAAACACCTCCTGAGCTGATATTATTTGGGAGCCAAACACTTTGATCTGTCCCAAGCTGATGTGACACTTGGGGACACGGTGTAGGGTTGGACATGGCAGTGCTGGGTTGGCCTTGGTGATCTTTTCCAACCTGAATGACTCCGTGATCCCAACAAACAAAAGCTGTCACATCCCTGTGTTAGAGTTTGAGACAAAGGCATCTCTGAGTTCCTCAGAGAGATCAACAAGCTGCAGTTAGAGCTGAAAACCCAAAAGTCCTAAATATCAGTATAGAAAACAATTCTTAAAAACAAGTCTCCATGAATGCTCCAAAAACATATTTTTAGGCATAATAAAAATATAGTAAAAATATTGCTTACATTTTTTAGATAAAAGAAGATAGACCATATGCATAGTTTATATGTAAACTAGTGTGCTAAAAAACTAGAATTCTAATAGATTAAGAAAAAATGGTTCAGATTCGTGTTTTAAGCTTATAAAGTAATTTGTGTATAAAAATCTGTACACTGGGGAGAGACTCACTTTCTCTCTTTCTTCTCTCCCCTCACCACCATCATCATCATCCCAAGAAGAAGACAGGAGCTGCAGCTACAACACCAACTCTCCTGGGGCTTCAACAAGATCAGCTTCTACTTCTAATTGGGACTTTACTTCTATTTAAAACTCTGTACTGAAAACTTTTAGGACAAACATTAACGCTTGGGACCCTTTGTCTTACGAGACCTGATGTGCCTTTACAATAAACAACTTTATAACAACCAATAACTGCTCGGCTCTTTTAAGGGGAAAAAAAAACCAACCCAACACCCCAGCCCCACTGCCACCTCCTGCACAGCCCAGGCCAGGGCTGGGCACAAGCCCAGGCACGATTTGTCACTGTGGGACCAGCAGGGCCACTGTGCCTGCAGAGAGGAGCACTTTGATGGCCCAGCACCCGGACAGACGGGGCGGCTTCCCCTCGGGAGCCTGACTCAGGCAGGGCTCTCATTTACCCGGCTGTGAATCCAGATGAGCCACACCAACGCCAGGGACAGACACACCACAGCCCACGGCACTTTTCTTTTTTGCATTGGCGCAAGGATCTGACCCCAATTCCTGAAATTCGTCTTCGGCTGAGCTTCCAAGAGAAAAGCTCAGGAGGGCTTCCACATTTCTGGCTTGTGAGCACCAGCTGGTGAATCCAGGGTGGGGTTTTTTTGTCCATCTCGCAGTTCTTCATGAAATCTGTCATAGCCAGATCTGGTGATGTGGCCGTGACCATGCTGCAAACAGGAGAGGAGAGGAGAGGAGAGGAGAGGAGAGGAGAGGAGAGGAGAGGAGAGGAGAGGAGAGGAGAGGAGAGGAGAGGAGAGGAGAGGAGAGGAGAGGAGAGGAGAGGAGAGGAGAGGAGAGGAGAGGAGAGGAGAGGAGAGGAGAGGAGAGGAGAGGAGAGGAGAGGAGAGGAGAGGAGAGGAGAGGAGAGGAGAGGGAGAGGAGAGATGGTTTCATTTAGAGGAGCCCTTCAACAATCATCTGGTCCCACTGCCCGACCAATCGAGGGCTGACCAAAAAAATTAAGGGCATTGTCCAAACGCCTCTTAAACACTGACAGGTTTGAGGCCTTGACCACCTCTTTAAGAAGCCTGTTCCAGAATTGGATCACCCTCTCCGTAAAGAAATGCTTCCTAATATCCAGTCTAAACCCGCCTCAGAGCAGCTTTGAGCCGTTCTGGCAGCTCCCACTCGGTGCTGCCCTCCAGGACCCACCCGGGCTCTGAGCTCCTGCACCAGCACTGGAGGGGTTAACCACAGCACAGAGCTCTTTTCCTGGGAAATATTGACTTACCAGCCGGCACATCGGGAGAGGGGGGAAATCTCAGAGGAGACAGACTATTTTTTAAAAAAAGACAAAGCACCCAAAGCCGTCTGGAGCCGCCCAGGACCCTCCCGCACCCGGGAGGTTCGGGGGGCTCCAGGCTCGGATGCGCAGGTGTGAAGGCGCATCAGCCGAAAGAGTTAATCGGGCTGGGCAGGGAATGTGTGAAGGCAGCATGTGACTGCAGGTGGGGCAGGGCGGAGGGATGAATCACTCTTTTCCTTTTCCTCTTTTCACTTCTTGCTGTTACCTGTCCGGTCCCGGCACTGCGCGCCGGCAGAGCCCCGAGCCCAGAGCTGCCAGGGCGATGCTCAGCAGGCTGGGAACGAGCGTTCGCCACCGAGCAAACCCCCGGCTGCCCCGCTGCTCCGGGAACGACATCCAGGAACGGCACCCCGGCCGAGACACCCTGCTCTTCGCTGCCCTGCGTTAAACCGCTTCTTTTCTTTGTTTCTTCCCCACTTTTTATTTTCGTCCGGTGTTAGCGTTGTCTTGGGAGAGCGGAGGATGTGGAGAGAGCGGAGCCGGGGGTGAAGGACCTTGCTGGTGGTGTGGGTTCACCTGGGGCTGCTCACGCAGCCCCTGCTGTGGGAAGCTCCGCGTTTTCCTTGCCTGGAGCCCTCTCGCCGCGTGGAGCCGGGATCAAGCCAGAAACCAAAGCCTCCTCCCCGGCAGGAAGAGCCCCGGCGTGGCAGGAGCTGCTGGAAAAGGGAGCGGTGACTTTCCCGAGCTGCGCCTTCAGCCGGGGAGGGTGAAGCAAACTCTGTGTTTAAAGACTGGAGAATAATTAATTCCTATTTATTGCCGCCATCCGGCGCTCGCTGGGGGCACAGAGCTCCCTCGGGAGAGGGGACCGGTGTGCGGGGTCACCATGGCTTTCTCCCAGGTGCAGTGCTTGGACGACAGCCACGTCAACTGGAGGTCCAGCGAGTCCAAGCCCGAGTTCTTCTACAGCGAGGAGCAACGCCTGGCCCTGGAGGCACTGGCCTCCCGCGGCCCTGATGCCTTCTATGAAGTCCTGAAGAGGGAGAACATCAGGGATTTCCTGTCCGAGCTGGAGCTGAAGAAGATCCTGGACACGCTGGAGACCTACGACCCCGGCTCCGAGTACATTCCGCGGCACGGCAGCAGCGCCGGCGACAGCGAGGGCGATCGGAACAGCCAGGGGGACGAGCAGGACATGGCCCCTTCCCTGGAGTACTGGCCACAGAGGTCCGACCGCTCCATCCCGCAGCTGGACCTGGGCTGGCCCGAGACCATCGCCTACCGCGGGGTCACCAGGGCCACCGTGTACATGCAGCCACCCATCGAGGGCCAGGCGCACATCAAGGAGGTGGTGAGGAAGATGATCTGCCAGGCTCAGAAGGTGAGGTGCGCCGCGGGGACGGGGCAGGATTGGCCCCAGGGTGTCCTGCTGAAAGTCCTGCCCAGCCAGGCAATCCCTGTCCTGCGGGAAGCTCTGCCCGAGCAGAGGCAGCGGGGCCAAGCGTGCAGGTTCTTCCTTGGAAGCAGTGTTTGGGGATGGGGTTTTGCTGGGGATGATGCTGATGCCTGGTTGAGCACTCCTGGGAGCAGCACAGCCCTTCCCAATATCCCTGCAGCAGCATTGTTCATCCCAGGGTCCCTGCGGGAAATCTGCTGGGGAGAAAAATGGGTTGAGTTGCTCTCCAGCTCTGAGCCCATGGTCCCAGCCACTCCACAATCGTTATTCCCAGTGTGACAGCATTCTGGAACTTGGGATTATGTTCTGGCTCCAGGCTCTGGGTCCACCAGCTGCCCAGTATTGACCCTTGGGTCATGGCCTGTCCTCAATCCTTGTGTCCTCCATCCATCCACTCCATGACCCTGGGGCAAAGTGGTCAAAGCTTCTGTTCTTGCACTGACACGAGGGGCAGGTTTGGCCCCAGATGGCTGCTGTGCTCCGAGCTGGCTCATCCTGGCTCTCAGAGGAAAAGCGTGAGCTGGTGAGCGGGACAAGGCTGGGCAGATGCTGAAGGGATTTGGGTTGAGACTTGTCCTCCCTGTGGCGTCAAACCAAGGAGCAGGGAGTGGGGATGCGTGAGCCATCACCCAGGGAAGGAGGGACATGGTGGCCTGTGCTGGAGGTCAGCAGAGGTGGGCAGATGTTGCTGGTGTTTCCCAGTGACCCAGTCCCAGCTGGGAAGTGCAGGAGGGGTTGGGAGCTGCTGTTTCTTGGTGCTTTGAAGCTCTTGGAGTACTGTGAAAGCTCCAAGGAAGGAGCTTCCCAACCCAGCAGGAAAACAGGGAGACCCTGCCAGGGTAGCTGTGGAGCAGAGGGGACAGGCTGGGATGTGTTAGGTCCACCTGGCTGCTGCAGAGATAATGCTGGGGTTTGCAGACCCTGGTAGGAGAGAGGGAAAGCTGTGACATGCAGCCAGCAGAGCCTCTCCAGACCAGCTCAAGCAGAAAAATGAATCTCTCAAATCATTCAAGGCAACAGGAATGGCTGTTGGGGGTGTCAGGGCTGCCCTGCTGTGGGCAGGAGCCAGCTCTGGCCACTGTCACCTCACAGAAGTCGAGGTGACTTGTCCCCACTGTGACATTTCCCCCTCCAAAGTGCTTGCAACGAGGGCAAAGGGAAGGGAGAGCTGACATCCTGCGGGATGGAGGATGGGAGAACAATCCCACAACAAATAATGCCTCATCCTCGGGTCTTTGGGGCTGCCTCTGACTCGTGCTTGCAGCTCCTGCCTGGCTTTGCCTACTCACGGCTCCCCAGCAAACAGCTCCTCCTGAGTCACCCCACACCCTGCTCCTGCTCAGAGCTGAGTCAGGCACATCCCCACCTCCCCTGGAGCCTCTCCAGGACATGGGGATGTGGCTGCTGTGCTCATCACCGGTGCCTGGATGCCCCCCGAGCAGGGCTGGGCTCTGCCTCTCCATCCAGACGGTCCCTGATTGTGGGATCAGACATGGTGACACCACTGGTGACATGCAGGAGCCTGCTTGGAGCTTCTGGTGCCTCAGGAAATGTAGAGATGGGTGAGTGCTTGATGCTGCAGGGTCTGGGAATGGCATAAGTTACAGAGGCTGGAGAGGGGGGTTCTTCCATCCTGTATTTCAAGTCCCCGCAGCTGAGCCTGCTGTCACACTGTGGAGCCCAGGTGACAACTTGTGGGTGCTCCTAAGGGTGGGGGACACTGGGCTGGACCACTCTGCTGATTTTTGTCCAGGCTCAAGATCTTCACAGCAGCTCAGAGGTGAAAGGGCTTGGCTGAGGAAGCTAAGAGCGGACAAAGGGGCCGCCCCGCTGCCACCATCAGATGTCACACACGCTGTCCATGTCCTCCCTGGGGACATCCCTGCTGAATTGTCCCGCCTCACCAGGCACTAGAAGTGCTCTCCACCACGTGCAAAGGAGCACAGGCCAGGGAGAGGTTCACAATTCCTTGCCAGAGATGACCCTTGCTCCAGACGCTGTCCCAGACACTGCGCAAAGCTCCCGGTGCCAACCCCCAAACCCCGCGTGAGTCGCTGTCCCAGGAGAGAGCAAAGTCCTCTGGATCTTTTTATAGCAGGATAGTGCAGAGCCCAGGAGAGCACTGCTGGCGCTGCAAGGTCACACAGCCCAGGGATGTGAGGCTGCTCTGAGGCTCAGAGGAGCCCTGGTGCTTGCAGGAATGAAATGCTGCCGAGTTCAGAGCCTCAAACGCTGCTGTGCCAGAGAGGGAGATGCAAATGATCCCCTCCTCTTTCTGGGAACAAATGGGAGAAGGAGAGGCAAGATCTTGTGGCCACGTCCCTGCTCTCCCTGAAAATCCCATCTTTGTGGCCAACAAGCAGAGGTGCTGAGGGATGTGGGGCAGCAGCAGCTTCACCAAGCTGAGCCATGGCACGGGCGTCTCTTCCTCACTGCAAAGTTCACAGGCTCGACATCTCAAACAATTCCTTCATGGAAAGGGTGGTCAGGCACTGGAAGGGGCTGCCCAGGGAGGTTTGGAGTCCCCATCCTGCAGATGTCCAAGGAATCTGTGGATGTGGCACTCAGTGCTGGTGACAAGTGGTGATGGGTCCAAGGTTGGACTTGGCAACCCTGAACGTCTTTTCCAACCCGAATGATTCTATGATGGCAGGGAGGAAGACCTCCCTCCTCCTCTCCTCTTGGCTCTCTCTGGCCAGAAACCAGAGCATGAAAACATTGACCTTGGCCCAGAGCCACTGGAGAGAGCAGTGACTCTGACCTCCTCTCTTCACTTGAGGTTCCAGGTTGGGATTGTGGTGATGTAATTACCCTGAGCAACTTCCAGCGAAGGTTGAGAGGCCCTATTAATTACTGTTTACAAAACCTTCTGCTGTTCCTGGATGAAAGGGTCGACAGGGGAGAGCAATTATTAATGTTACTTGTCCCACCTCTCCTCCATCCCAACACTCTTCCTCTAATTGTGCCTTGGTGCCTGCCTAATTTATTAAATGCCCACGTGGCGCACCCCAAAAGTCATTATCTGATGATTCATAGTGAGACAATAAAGAGCTGCAACTTCCTCTATAAAACATGATCCTGCAGTTTATGTGCTCATCAAAGCTGTCCCAAAAAATCCCAACAGCATTTGCCCAGTGTCCAGGGGTATACAGTGCTCACTGCTCCTCAGGGATTTGGGACCCAGCACCTGCACATCTGCTGCATCCCGTGGATTCTGGCAGCTCCTGGGACCCTGGCAAGAAAAGCTTCACCTGCGTGGGCACTGGGAGCCTCCAGCTGTAGATTTAGGGCTGATTTCCTCTACACCCTCCAGGAGAATGGCAAAGGGATGGCAAAGCTTCCCGGGATGACACAGCAGCAAAACGGCTTCAGCAAAGGGAATGTGCCAGCACCAAGCACTGCCCTGGCAGAGGGGACAGGGACAAGGGACAAGCTCCTCAAAGCCAGAGGGCACAGCTTGCTCCAGACAATCCCACTCCCCAAGCTGGGAAGCAAAGGGCACCCAGGATTTCACTGCTCCAGAGCAGACAGGTCTCTGTGCTTTGCAGATTGTCCCTGTGGCAGGGTTTGCCATCCCAGGCAGCCAGCAGCAGATTTCAGCCAGAGCAGGACAGTCACCACACCAGGAGCGCTGCCAGCACCGTCCCCATGCCAGGGCAGTGTTGGCACATTGTGTGAGATCCTGGTGACAAACCAGGGCCAAGCCTGTCCTGCAGGCAAGACGCTGTGGGGAGGGGAGCAGGAGCTGAGCAGTGACAGGATGCACCAGCTGAGCAGGAGGAATTGGGTTCAAAACGTGGGTGAGAGCTGGGCTCCCTTGCCGTGCCCCAGCTGGTCACCCTGGGCCACTGCCTGCAGTGCCCTGCCTGTGTGAGCAGGGCTGGGCTTGGGGACAGTGCCCTGCCCTGCAGAACCCCCTCACACCCCTTCAGAGCCACAGCTGTGAGCCAAGGCCTCAGCACTGCTGGGACCACAAAGGGGAAATGTTCTTCTTTTCCCTCCAAAATGAAGGCCTGCACTGTTCTCATCCCCATTTTATAAGAGCTCAACTTTTCCTGGGGAAAACACAGAGCACAGACAAAGTGACAGGAGCATGGAGCATCAGGGACAGAAGCAAATCATCTGCCACCAAACCCTCATTTGTCAACGTCCCACCACAGTTGTCCCTTACCCAGGACTCGTGGAAGACAGCTCAGCTCCTCCCCAATTTCTTGCTGAACGTGGCAAACCCAAGCCCAGAGCTCCCAGGGGAGCTTTGAACCCGTCCCACTTTGCATCCATGCAAATCCAGCAGCTGGTCCCTGCCTCAGTTTCCCCACCAGGACAGCAAGGATGAGCAAAGCACACGAGCGGGTGCACAAGGGAGTGAGGATTGAGCATTTCACAGCAAAGCCTGGGGAGAGGCTCTCAGGTGAGGATAAATGGGAATTCAATTAAAATCAAGTGGCAAAGCCGTAAAGTGCCCCCTCACCTGGCTTGCTGGCACCTCCCAAAACACTCCTGTGTGGTCAGGGCTGGGGCTGCAGGGACAGCAGGGCTGGGGCTCCTCACACAGCCTCGCTCTTCCCCCCATCGCCTGCAGAAAAGGAAGGGAAGAGCCAGCAGTGTCATAACAATCCTCTGCTTAATTAAAGCTCTCCACGTCCTGTGGCACAAAACTAATTAAAAGGCAGCTCGGTGCTTTGAGAGCTGTGGACTGGATGTGTCTGAGTGTGCAAGCACCCAGCACCATCCCAACCCCTTCCTTCCCGAGGGAGAGCACCCTGGGGTCTCCCTGGTGCTGTGCCATGGCCAGCAGGGCCCTCCTGGAAGGGCAAGTGGCCAACAGCAGCCACCCACCTGCCCCCAGCCCAGGGCACCTTCCAGGAACAGCCACAGGGATGGGAGCACTGGCAGGTTTCCAGCCATGGGACAATGACAAGCCAGCACTCTGATGCCAAGCCCTTTCCCTGGGATGAGGGGAGGCAGAAATTCCTGTGGAGCTGCCCTGGGATGCTCAGCTGCCTCCAGCCCCTCTGCCCACCAGATCTCACAAGCTGCCACTTAGAGGTGATGCCATCACCGGGAAATCAACCCCCGTGGGCACAGAGCCACCTTTGGTGCCCAGGCAGATATTCCAGTGAAATTCCCAGCGTGGCTCAGATCCATTTTCCTATCAGCCCCAGCCGTGGCTGGGAGAGCAGCAAACTTCCTGGGTACAAAGGCAGCTCCAGCTTGTGAATATCAGTGATGCTGCCTAGTGACAAACACAGCTGCCACTGCTCGGGGTGCTGGGCACTGCTGTCCTGGCTCTGCTCCTTCCACACAGCCTGGGAGGAAGGAGGGATGCTGTGCAGGAGGAGCAGCACCCCAGGCTGGGCAGTGAGACCGGGACAGACCAATCGGTGGTTGGACTTGATGATCCTACAGGTCTTTATCAACCTTAACAATTCTGTGCATCTCCCCTTCTGATGCTCCCTGCAATGCTGACAACAAAGGGACACCAAACTGCTCAGCCAGAAACTGGACCCTGAATTTTGTGGAGCCTGTTACAGGCAGATTGACCCTCAGTAACTGGTTTTTCATCACTAGACTATGCTATGGATCACCACTGGAATGGTTAGGGTTGGAAAAAATATCCAAAGTCCATCAAGTCCAACAATTAACTGAGCACTGCCAGGGCCACCACTAAACCACGTCCCCAAGTGCCACATTTACCTCTCTTGGAAATCAAACTTTCCACAGTGACAGCAGAGGAATGGGAGAACTTTCCATCCTCAGATTGTCCGGAGCTGGGGGCAATCCTGGGCTCCCCCACCCCAAATTCCAGCCTCCTACAAATCACAAAACACTTTGGGTCTCAGAAAACAATAGCCAGACTCATCTCTCCTCTCCAGGTCATCGCTGTGGTCATGGACATGTTCACTGACGTGGACATCTTCAAGGACCTCCTGGACGCTGGCTTCAAGAGGAAAGTGGGAGTCTACATCATTCTGGATGAGACCAACGTGAAGCACTTCCTTCAGATGTGTGAGCGAGCCCACATGCACGCTGGGCACTTGAAGGTAGGGATGACCTGAGGGTCTGGAGCTAGGGAACCTCCTCCAAAGGCAGGGAGACAATCAGAGTTATCACCTCTGCTCCCTCCTGTCCTGGGCAACCACAACCCCCTGTGCTAGAAGAGTTTAGTCCATTTTTCCCAGAGCTGGAGGTGACGCCCAAACTCAGGAGCAGCAGGATGGAGGGGAACAGGTGAAAGAGGCAGGGATGTGGATTTGCACCCAGCAAAGCTGGGGGTGCAGCTTTCTGGGATGCAGAAAGCCCAGGGGAGCTGCTGCTACCCAAGTAGGGATTGGGACAGAGCAGCGCTTGGGGATGCAGCCCCACAAAGGTGAGCACAGCAAAGCCCAGGGCAAACCTGTGAGCTCAGCTCCTCTTGAGGAACAGAGGGAGCAGCAGAGGCTGTGCCAGGGCTGGCTCAGGCTGTCACAGCTCCCTGCCCCAGGGCAGGACCAGCAGCAGCCGCCGGCCGTTCTCGCGCTCTCCCGCAACTCAGAGGCTGGAATTAAAAACTCGATTTTCCCCTTTTCCTGAGCCTCCGCCCCAGCACAGGGCCGGGAGCGGAGCAGGGAGGCTCCCACGCTGCCTGAGGCTCTGGCAGCTGCCGAGGATGCCCTCGCTGCTCTCGATGTGCTGGGCAGTGCACACGCCGTGTTCTCCAGCCACGGATGCACATGGAATCCTCCTGCGCACGAACCCCATGGAAAACCAAGGAAGGAAAGGCACAAGGGGGGATGTCTGTCAGCGCAGGGGTTGATTGGATGAGGCTTGGAGCAGCCTGGTCTAGTTTAAGGTGTCCTTGCCGGTGGCAGGGGGTTGGAATGAGATTTAAGGTCCCTTCCAACCCAGGCGATTCTGGGATTCTCCTTCCACATCCCTGTGTGAGCAGCGGGTGCAGAGAAAACCACGCATCACAGTGCTCATGCAAAGGCAGAAGAAGGGGCAGAGGAGAGGACAGGGAGTTATTTCAGCCTCAGGAGCAGCAGCCAGAGCAGGGACTCTCACTCCAACCACACATCAGTCCCAGGCTCTGCCCTGGGGCACAACACTCCCATCACCAACATCAGACACAAACACACCAGAGCAGCCCCACAATCCCACGGGGGGCTCGCAGACCCCCCCACTCCTGGCCACGATGGCTGGGCCTCGCCTGTTGCTTGGCAGGAAAGTGATGTTGCTGCTCCTGACGTCAGCCAGCCCCGTGCCCGCTGCCAAATGCCCGCTGGCGAGGCCCGTGCCCGGGCAAGCTCCCCACATTTGCTTAGGGTGAGAGCCAACCCCTGGCTGAGCAGGAACACGTAGGAGCCCACGACACCCTCACACCTGGCTGGCACGAGGCGGGGCGAGCTCAGGGACCCCCACACAAGCCTCACTCCTTGCCCAGCTGCCGTGCCCGCCGGCCCGGCTTAATCGCTGCTCACAACAATTAAACGCAGCCGAGCTTTTACCTGCGTCCAAAGTCCCTGGAGAGCCTGGGATCCCACAGGCTGCTGCAGCTTCCAGACCAGAAAAGCCAGCGCTGACGCACTCCGGTGTTTTCCTGCATTAGCAGCCCGGTGGCAGGACTGGAAAAGCAGGAGAACATCTGCAGAGCTCGGCAAATGTCTAGAAGTTGGGATTTGCCGCATATTGCAGCTGGCACGGGGTGCAGGAGGAGGTGAGGAAAGTAGGGCAGAGTCTGGGAGCTGTGTCTCAAGCCAGGAGACGTTAACGAAACGTCCCTCGTTATCTCTTGGCAATTAGCAAATGATTTGGGCAAGGCGGGCGCTGCGTTGGGCAAGGGGAATGATTCACCCAGCCCGGCTCCTCGGCTGTCCCGCTGCCTCGGCAGGGATTAAAGAAGCAGATTTTACTTAACAGGAGGAAAAGGGACCAGCACCGGGATTGTTGTTCCCTGAGAAAAACCCAGAGCTGCTCCTGGAGTTTGGGGAAAGGGTCGGCTCCGAGTGGGTGATGGGCAGAGGGTGAAGCCTTGCGTAGGGATAACACGGGACAGAAATTCCCGCAGCACACTGACAGAAATTAGGATGCTCAGCACCAGTCTTGCCCCAGCCATAGCAAGCAAAAAGGAAAATGCTATGAAAAAACACAAAATTCGCCAAAAATTCTCCCAAGCCTTCTCCTTTCAGTGTGTAGAACTTCCCTGGAAACACAGTCAGGAAAGCTGTTGCTTTCACAGCGTCTGCACTGAATTTTCCTGTCAGGCATGGGCGAGCAGGGACTAGGGCTGCACCTGGGCTTAGGGCTGTGCCTGGTCATGGTCTCCAGAGAGAGAGGAGAGCCCAGGGAAGCGGAGGAAAAAGGCTGGAGGAGGGGAAGACAAATATTTTGGATGCTTTTCTTTAAAAAACAAAACAAAACACACAATAAAACAGCCATGGAGGGCATGACCCAGTGATGACACAGAGCATTTTGCAACAGCATTGCCAACATCCCAGCAGGAACAGGAGGAATGCAAGTGCTTTCTTAAGAAAATATTTTCTCCCCACCCAAAAGGAGCCCATTTGCTGTGGGAGATGCTATCTGCTTTGCTGTGGAATGTGCCAGTGCCCTCCATGGAGACACCAGAGACAGGAGCCAGACTGGGGATAAAAAAAACGCAACAAGAAAAAAAAAAACAAAAACATTTTCACAGAGCCAGGACTGCCCCTGCATCACTGAGTTCCCTGGGGAGGACACCCAGCTCCACTCCAGGGACCTGCTCCCACATCACCAGGTTTCGTTTCCCGAGGGTGAAAAGATGTTTCCCCACTGCCTGATTTCCCACCAACCCCTAAAAGCAGGACTAGATACCCAAATTTAGAAGCACAGCAAAAGGGGAGAGTGAGGAAGGACAAACCCACTGCCAGCAGGTCCACGTGGGCTGTCCTGGGGTCACCACCTCCCCCTAAAACCCCCTGCAGATCTCCCAGTGGGAGCAGGTGTGGAAGCTCCTCTCCCATGGTGGCATTTGCATAGATTGCAGGAGCTGGGGAGTGCTTGGCAGCACCAGCACCCAGCACTCGCCCACAGACACCGAGTTCAAGGGATGGCAAACACAGCCTGGCACATGGGCAAAGCAGGAAACTCCCCAAGCCACCAGTCCACGGCTCACTGCATGGCCTGGGGCCAGTTCTTTTATCTCCCCATCCTCTGAGCCGGCCACCAAGAGCATTCCCACTGCTCAGAGGGGCTGTGGAGCACCCAGAGGGGTGGGTGGTGGTTTTTGGAGGGGTGGGTGCTGGTCTCACCCCAGCTCCTCGCTCCTGCTCACTGCTCTGCCTTTGCTCTGCAGAACCTGCGTGTCCGCAGCACCGGGGGGACCGAGTTCTTCACCCGCTCAGCCACCAAGTTCAAGGGGGCTTTGGCCCAAAAATTCATGTTTGTGGATGGGGATCGAGCCATGTGTGGCTCCTACAGGTAAATCAGTGACATCTCCTCTCCCACCCTGTGGTGGTGCCGGTCAAAGGATCAGTGTGAACCCATGCCAGATTTTCTCTCCTCCTCCTAAACTGGGAGGAGATTTTCCAAAGAGATTTGGAGTGGGCCCAAGGGTTTCCCACTACTCCCTACACCACCGTTTCTAGGACACCCACCCTCCTTGGAGGTGGTGGGACACACCAAGTGTTCCTGTGCTGATGAGCAAAAGGAAGGACCAAAACACCAAACCACAGCCAGTCCCAGCTCTCACACCAACCTCAGCTTTCCCAGTCAATTTCTCACACAAAGAATTTTTCAGTTTGAAAAGGAAAACTTACTTTCGTAGAAATGGACCAGCCCTGGTCAGGTTTCAGGTCTAAAAGACAAGTTTTATAAACACAGAGCTGAAACATTTCCTCCTTTCTGGCTATAACAAATAACATATCCACTTATGAGCTGATTTTCTTAGCTAAACTGAGATGGGAAAAGCAGCCAACACCAAAGTGGAAAACTAACCCACTGCAAATACCTTTTATTTTTACTTCAAGTCCCACTGCACTCAACACTTCAACCCTTCACTCTAATTTGGGATGGGAGCTATTTTGTCAATCCCATTATTATTATTACTAATGTTTACAGTGAGATCACGTCCCTGCTGGCACCATCAGTCCCCGGGGAAGGCCAGGGCTGGGGACAGGTGTTATTTACCTGTGAGTGCTCAGAGAGTCTCCAATGTGTTTCTGTTCCAGCTTCACCTGGTCTGCAGCGAGGACGGACCGAAATGTCATCACGGTCCTCTCGGGCCAGGTGGTGGAGGCTTTTGACAAACAGTTCCAGGAGCTCTACCTCATGTCCAAGGGGGTGAGCCTCAAATCCATCTCCATGGGCGAGGAGCCCGAACCCGAGCCCGTAACGCTGCCCTCCGTGGTGCCCGTGACCCCCGCCAACGCTGTGGTGAAGAAGCTGATAAACCCCAAATACGCCCTGGTGAAGGCCAAGAGCGCTGACCAGATCAGCAAGACCTCATCTGAGAACCAGGACAAAAACCAGAAGAGTGAGAACAAAGGCAAAGCTCCTCCCGAGGGCCAGGGGGGCGAGCGACACGGTGACGTGGCTGACCTCTCCCTGCTCATCCACCCCGGCCTCCTGAACCTGGAGAAAGCCAACATGTTTGACTACCTGCCCACCTGGGTGGAGCCTGACCCCGAGCCTGGCAGCGAAGTCCTGGGCTACATCAACATCATCGACCCCAAGGTGAAGAACGTGAAGCTGTCGCAGATGAACCGCATCAAAGTCTGCGACGTCTCCCAGGCCAGCGCCCAGCACCGGCAGATGCTGAAGAACAGGGAGATGGAGGCCAGGAAGAACTCGGACCAGGAGCTGCCTCTGCTGTCCCCCAGCCACAGACAGATCCCACAGCCCTCCATGGAAGCTCCTGCAGCCCCCGCTGCCAGCCCCATCGAAGGTGTCAGCTGGATGACGAGGCAAGTGGGGACACTCGCCTCCTCGCCGCTGGGCCACCATTTGAAGCCGCAGGAGGAGGCATTGGAGGATGTCAAGCCTCCAGTTCCAAAGCCAAGGACCGTCCCTGTGGGTGTCCTCATGACCAAAGTGGTTACAAGCTGTGACAGCAGCACTGCCCTGCAGGGTCACACGCAGCCACCACGGGCTGACCACACGGGTGTGAAGCAGGAGGAGAAACCCAACCGAGCTGCCGTGGAGACCTCCCACACCCAGCCAGACCGGCCAGGGGCAGCTCCACAGGAGGACAAAGGGCCTCCCTGCACCCACAACGGGCTGGGAGAAGAGGAGGAGGAGGAGGAAGAGGAGTACATCACCCTCAGTGACCAGGAGAGCTACTCCAGCAGCTCTGCTGACCACAGCTACCGCCGCTCCAACGCCTCCTCCATCTCGGACGAGTACTTTGAGGTGAGGGATCGCTACGGGCCCCTCCGCAGAACCAACTCGGACGTCACCCACAACGGGGACATCCTTCCCATGCAGAGGAAGCTCAGTGACCCTCACATCAGCCGGGGCACCTTCATCAGCCCCCTGGGCAGCCTCCCCTCCCTGAAGCACATGCGCTTGGAGGACGTGACCAAGAGGAAGAGCAACGCCGTGGAGATCAGGAGGATCCTGCCCCGCACCATCCTGGATGGCAACAGCTCCTACCCCAGCAGTGCTGCCCAGGTAGGACTTTCTGCCCCAACCTTTTGTTTCTCCACCCTACAAAGGTTTGCAAACCTGGAGGTGACCCAGTCAGCTCAGCCGAGGTGTGATGTCATCCTGAGTTTTGGTGTCATCCTGCTGTCCTTGATGCTGAGATCAGACTTCCCACATAGGAGAATAACAGGCTGCACGTGGCCATGGTGACCCGAGAGGTGACCAAAGGCATGGTGGCCGTGTCACAGCTCTTGGTGTCCAGCAATGGCTGTTAAAGGGGAGGGTTTTGGTAATTAATTAAAGATTATCCCACAGCACTGGGGTGGGGACGGGGCACAGCTGTACAGATGTGCTGGGACTCGCTGAGCTCCATCCTCAGCCCATCAGCAGTGGCATCACACCCAGCTGGGGACAGACTGTGCGTGCAGGCGTGTCCTTCTCAGCCTTGTTTTCCAGCACCCTGCCAGGGTGATTAGCATCAAAGGGAAAGCGCTGGACACATAATTAGGCAGAGCAAGACAGCGGAGAAACAGGGACAGCAACCTCTGTGGGCGAGTGGCACAGTCAGCAGCTTTGTGGCTGATCCACGGGTGACGCCAGACCTTGTCACCACACAGGGCCAGCACCTGCTGCAATTCCATGGGGAGCAGCCAGAATCCCACTGCTGGGAGCACGAGGTCACAGCAGCATCCCCAGCACGGCCAGAGCACGGTCCCATGCAGGGCTGATGGCACCGTGATCCCCCATTTCCACCCGAGCTCTGCAGCCTCTTGCACCTCTGCCAAGCATTCTGGCTTCCCAAGGCTCCCCACCCGCTGTTTTTGGGGCATTCAAACCCCCAGGGCTAAAGCAGCATCTGAAATCACTGAAACTGCCTGAGGTTACCCCAGCTGAACATCTAATCTGTATTTACAAGGAATTGAATTCACTCTCCCAGATTCCACTTGTTTCTCCCTTCCCAGCCAGGGACAGGGAGCTCAGAGCTTTCATCCTTGCACATCAAATAGCCCCGAGCCCTGCAGGGCAAGGAGCACGGAGCTCTTTGATGCTCTGTGACCCAGGTCCCAGGTGCCACCTTGCTGGGGACGGCTGGGTACGCTGGTGTTCCTGCAGGAACTTGTTCTGGCCCTTTGATGAGAGGCAGATAATTAGCACAGCATCAGGGTTAGGAAAGCCAGCACCCAATGGAGAGGTGCAGGGAAGAGTTTCTCCCATGTGTAAAAATAACAAATTGAAGTAACCCTTGATTAACTCTTGAAAACTCAAATCTGACAGAAATCACTGTCAATTCTCACAAATATTTCTCTTTTTTTCTGGGTCCACGTTTCTTAGGTGCTGTCCCATTGCCCAGCATAGCTCAAAACACAGGTGGAGGCTCACTCAGGACAAACATCATGTTCTCCATGTCATGGGAATCAATTTCTCTCCCAGTTTTTGTCTGGACATCACCTTTCCTAAACACACAACCCCATTCACACCTGGATGCACAGCAGGCTCGAGTACCAGGGACACCTGAGGGTCCTCTCTTGTCCCTCTCCCACCTGCAGAGCCCCCAGGTCTGTGCAGAGCAGAGATTTCCAGACAAGCCCCCCTTGTGACAGGGAAAATTCAGTTCCACAGCCACATGGGGGGCCCTTACCTGGTTACAGGATCCTGCTGATCATCCCTGGCATGATGATGAGGAACAGGGGCAGCATCTTCAGGTAGCTGGCCAGGATGGAGCCAGCCTTGGCGTGGCTCAGGTTTTTAGCAGAGAGTGACTGCTGGACAGTGACCTGTGCAGAGCCAGGCAGGAACTACATCCTAAATGCTGGAGCCACTGGGCCCAAATGCAGTGTAGAGATGCACTCAACCCACAGCAGGGTTTCTCTCCAGACCAGTAACGGGTTGGGGTTACACTGCAGCACCAAAAATGCCCAAAGCAACCACAGCAGCACATCCTCCAGCCAGGAGCAACAATTCCCCACCACCCTCCCACCCCTCTTGCCCCTTCTCTCCAAGAAGTGCACACACTCCCCAAAGAGTGCCCACAATGACGTGGAAGCCAAGTCCACAGCTCCACTCACACCTCAAAGCTCTGGCCAAGCCGTGTCCATCCACAACACAGCCACCCCTTGGGCTTTGAGGCAACCCCTCCTAAATAGGCGACATCTGCAGGAATTGCTGATTTCAAAGAGCTCAGAGCCTCCCTAAAGGCTTCCATAGAAGTGCTCAGCACCCAGCAGGACTCAGGCTCTCCTGAGCAAGCACTGCCTCGTTCTGCTGGTGGGCAGGAGGGACAGGGTGCTGGTTTTCATGGGAAAGCCACGGTTTAACTTCTTTCCAAGAGCCAGAGCGTGTCAGGAGCCACAGGAGCCACCACCCAGCTCAGGCACATGATGAGCTCAGAGGCAGAAAAGCTAAATCATCCTTAATCCTTCTCACCTGAAGCCATTTCGGACCTTAATGCTGATTTTAAGCACCTAATTAAATCAATCTCGGACTACCTAAGCTCAGCTGCTTTAACACAACCCTCCTGGTCAAAGCAGGAGGTGTCAGCTGCAGGGCCAGGGTGGCCTTTGGGACATTGGGACTGCCAGCAGCAGCACAGTGAGGGTCATGGCAGAGGCAGGGCAGGTTGGCACAGCCAGCTCCTCCTGCCATCAGCACCTTGGCTCACCAGATCCCACCTCCCCTGGCACCTCTGCACAGGCACACCCAAAGGGGAGATAAACATCTGGTGACCACAGCCATGTGTGACAGCCTTACCCAGGCCAGAACTAAGATTAATGCTGCTCAGACCCGACCCAAACGTGTGTCTCAACCCAGCTAATGAGAGCCACCCCCGCAGTGGTGTTGCAGCTCCCTGATCCCACCTCCTCTCCCAAGCCTCCATCCTTCCATCTGATCCTGGCAGTCACCTCACCCCACAGGCTGCCTCTGGATGACTGAATGCTCTTCAGGCCTGACACGAGGGCTGAGATGATTAAAGTGGCTGTTCAGGCTGCTGCTGGAGAGAAGGTGTTGAAATGCCTTGTCCTGGATTTCCAGGCTCAGGACGGCTTCCAGACTGCCAGGGCTGCTTGGGAAGTGGCTGCTGGCAGTGTCAGAGTGTTTGGTACCAGAGTCAGCCATGGTTAAGATTTGAGGCATTTTTGAGCTGCCACTGTATTTGGGTAAGGAACCAAGGGACAGAGGGATTTGTCCATGAGGACACCTGGCACAGAGAGGTGACAAGGTGGCCTTGCAGGCAGCAGCATCCTCCCAGCAGCCACAGCTCACCTCTGCCTCTGCTCTTTCCCTAACAGGGGACCCCCATCTACCACTACCGGCCCAGGACCCCGGTGGGCAGGGAGCAGGGCAAGGAGATCTCCTGCTCCCCAACACACGAGAAACCCCTCGGGGCCACCAAGTACAGAGGGGAGGGAGCAGAACCCAAAAAGACCATTGCAGGCAGCCAGCCCTACTGGCAAAGCAAAGCCTTCAGCCCCAGCAAGCCCACAGCACCCGGGCAGCTGCCCCCAAACAACCCCAGAGCATCAGGAAAACGCTTCACCTCCCTGCCTGAGAGCCAGAAACCAACGGAGGAGATGAGGACACCCCTGGGCATCCCGCTCTCCAAACTGTCCCAGTCCAAGCACCTCAAGAACAAGGTTGTGGTGGCTCAGGGTGCTTGTGTGGACTCCAAAAAGCAGCCCCCCGAGCCCACGGGCCAGAAGGACCAGTAGGGGCTGGTGATGGTGGCCTTGCAGAGCTGGTGGAGCCCAGGTGCCACCACGTTTCTTGGGGCAGGGGGTTCTTGTTTACATTTAGCTGGTCAGTGAGTGCACCAGTGTCACATGGCCACGATGGACAGCCCAAAAGTCATCCCTGTCCAGGGCAGATCTCCAGAGACCAGGTCTTGGAAGAGGTGCATGGCATCCGCCCTGGGCAGGTGGCAGGTAGTGTTGGGAATGATCTTGGATGGCACAGCCTTTAAATGGCTTCTTCCAGGCTGGGGTAACCTCTGACCTCGTTAAAAGCTGGAAAGCATCGTTGGGGGAGCTGGTTAGAGTGGAAACCCAGCGGTCTGTGGGATCAGCTGGCAAAACCCAGCCAGCTCCTCAACCCAGAACGCTGCCTGGAAAGGGAGGGATCATCCCTGATCGTGTTTCCTTCTGGTTATTTAAGAGACTCTTCTGTTACCATTTTGCACAGCAGGTCCCACTGCAGTCTGCCCTCCCTTTGGAGGGTGTCCCGTGTCCTGGGACAAAGACTCCTCAAGGGACTCACCTCTTTTAACCTTGTACTGTAAAAAAGCAATCTGTTCATTAAAGCTCTCTGGTCCCACGGCAGGGGAACCTCAGCTAAGACTATTAAAATGCAAGATTAGGTGGCCTTGGACTCAATAAACTGCAGCTCAAGGTGCCTTGACACAAATGTCCAGCCAAATATTTTCTACACCCCCCCCTACATTTCCCCAGCACCCCCATGTGCTCCCATCCCCAAACCTCCAGCAACCAGTAAAAGAAAAATAAGAAAAGAAGCCCCTTTTCACTGCCTTTTTCCTAGGAAATGGGACCCAAGGTCTGAGCCTGAGCCCTGAGAAGGAATATGTGCCATGAACAAGCCCTTGCAAGCGATCCCCTGAGCCCTTGGCAGCTGCCCCATGCTCCTCCTGCAGCGCTGCCAACCAGCCTTGGGCTCTGCCCTGGCTCCCCACGGCCTCCCTGCTCCCGGGGGTCATGGGGTGAACCCTCCTTGCAGCTCCCCCAGCACCTCCAGCAGGAGAATTCTGCAGCCAGAGGCATCGCTTTTTGGAGGGAGGGATGGGAGGCACCCACCCAGCTCCCCCACACCCCACGGCCACCCACGCAGCAGCCTGGGGAGATGAGCAGGGAGGGGCATTGGCACCCCCAAACCCACGGCAGCTGCTGATGCTTGGGAGAGGAGAGGAGGCTCCAGGGAGGGAAGAGACAAAGCAAGAGCCACGAGCATTCCTTGGTGGATTCCCCACCACTGGTCCTGCTGTCATCCTGCATCCCTTCCATCCCTGCAGTCCAGACCCTCCTGTCTGTCCTCTCCAGGGCAGCAGGATGAGGTGGGAATGCGTTCCCGAGCAGTTTCCCTCCCACAGGACCAAGGTGTCCCTGCCCATGGCAGGGGATGGAACAAGATGAAATTTAAGGTCCTTTCCAACCCGAACCAAGAGTGCTGCTGTCTTTAGACCCAGTGCAAACCCCTCAGACATCAGGCACTGGGATCACCATCACGTCCAGCTTGAGCAAATCCCGATTTCCAAGCATTCATCCTCTCCCTGCAGCCCTCCCCTTTCCATGACCAACCTTCAGCCCTGTCCTCATCCCAGATCACCCCCCTGTCACCTGAGCTTTTTGGGAAGCTGCCAAAGAGGCATCACGCTCCATATTCCCCCTCCAACCCATCCTCCCGCGTTTCACAGGCAGTCAGCATTTGGGAGCTCCTCCTGCTCTTGTGCAAGAAGCCCTGGCCCCCCTCCAGCGCTTGGTTTATCCAGGCGCCGGCTACTCCCAAGCTTTGCATGGGCGTTGGGCACCAACAAAGGCTCTCCAGAGGCAGAGGCCGAGTGCTGAAAGCAGAGATTTGTGCCTGGGGGTGCAGACCTGCTCCCTTCCCAAAGGTGTTCACCAGCAAGTCACAGCACCCACGCCTGCCGAGGAGGAAGAGCAGGGAAAAACGCTGCAGGCAGCAGGAGCTCAGCTGGCAGAGGCTGGGATGCAGCCCATGGACTCTGCTGGGATTAAATCCCTGTCATGAATGGAAGGTGGGGGTGGCATGGCCCAGTCTGTCTCATCTGGGATGCCAGAGCCATCACCATGGTGTCTGTTCAGCAGATGGATTTTAAACTGCCAGAGGGCAGGGATGGATGGGATATTGGGAAGGAATTGTTCCCTGGGAGGGTGGGGAAGCCCTGGCACAGGGTGCCCAGAGCAGCTGTGGCTGCCCCTGGATCCCTGGCAGTGTCCAAGGCCAGGCTGGATGGGACTTGGAGCAACCTGGGATAGGGGAAGGTGTCCCTGCCATGGCAGGGAGTGGCCCAAGATGAAATTTAAGGTCCCTTCCAATCCAAACCATTCTGGGATTCTCCCGAGTGTCCTTTGTTAGCTGAGCCTGACAGGAGCTGGAGCAAACCAAGCACCCTTGGGACACACCCACGTCCAGGTCGTGAGGAAAAGCTGTGCAACCTGCAGCTTGTCTGTTGGCTCCCCTGGCTCCTTCCCTCTGCCAAGCATCCTCAGCTCCCTGCAAACACCGTGCCACGTCTGCAGGCAGCAAAGCCAAAACAAACCGGGGCTCTGCAGCTCCCCGAGGGGATTTTCCAGGCTTTGCCTCCCTGCCCTCCTCCTCTGGCTCCTCTGCACAGCTGCACCTGGCAGAGACAATCCTCAGAGAGCCCCACGGCCACGGACAGCTCCAAACAAGGATTCCCAACATCCAGGCTCTGTCTAACGCCCAGGCTGCGGCCACTGCTCTGATCTGCCCCGACAGGCAAAGCCCTGCTCTGCCTGGAGCAGCTCGGTGCTGCTGCTGGGGTAGTTAAATGCTATTGTCCCTTCTCCAGAAAGTCTCTGTCCTTTCATCTGACTTCTGTAAATACACCTTGCTGTGTCCAGGGCTCTGCTTTGGCACAGGGCTGGGCTGGGGCTGCTCCCACCTCCACAGCTCTGGGTCAGAGCCTTTCCTACCTGCCTGCCAGCACAGCCTTCCCCAGGAGATGGTGGAAATCATCTCAAGAGAGCCTCTAGAAATCATCCTCTGTAGTTAAACACCTGCCTTTGAAGCTGGGACCTTTTTGTTTCCTGCTCCTCAGGGCCAGGAGCCCCGATGGCAGAGCCAGGCTGATGAAAGCTCCCGGCCCTCCCAAGGATGCTCTGGGGCTGAAAGAAGGGAGACACAACAGTGCTGGGGGTTCAGGAAGGGCTGGTGATGAACCATCCTCGCTCCAACCCAGAGCAGGGCACCGAGATCCACATCCCACCCCTGCAGCACTGCCTTGTTCCAGCCCCACCTTCTGCCAGGCACGTCCCTGGGCTCTGGGATCCTGTTTGGAGACCCCACCAAAACTCCTGGGGCAGAACTGGGAATTCTGCTTCGCTGTCAAACCCTTCCTTGATCAGTCTCAGAGCGAGACACAAACTTGTGGAGCAGTGGTGTCACCAGGGGAGGGGACAGCCCCACGTGAAGCACTGCGGGATGTTCCCGGGCACCTGCCCTGGTGGGATGGCACACAGGGGGACCACAGATTTTATTCAAGTGATTGCTACCAACCCAGATCCTGCTGGGAATCTTGGCCACCAGATTGCTCAGACTGAATATTTATTTCTGAGACCACCCTACTGGGGAAAGAGGGTCCCTCTGAATGGGATGTGCTGGGATTTGTGCTGTCCCAGCTCTTACCTTTCCCTGCCAGCACGATGGCTCCCAGGACCATGATGAGTGTCTGGAGTGTGTCTGTGTAGATGACAGCTGCCAGCCCCCCTGCACAGGACAAAGGCACAGCCTTGGAAGCACTGCTGGATTTGGATTTGCAGTCAGAAAATGTCAATAAAACTGCCAAGCCCGCAGGGACATGCCTGTCACCAGCCCTGTCCTGCTGACACTGTGCTGGGGAAGGGGGAACAGCTCCTCATGGGTCTGGCGTCCAGGAGGGGACAGCAGCCTCACAGATGGGGTGACAGGGAGAGCCAAGAGCCACAGGGGCTGCAGCCTCACCAGGGGCTTGGAGAGGGAGCCAAGGGATGGCTGGAGGGGAGGGATGCAGCCCCACAGCTCCACACAACCAGCCAGCCCCAGATCACATCCAGGACATTGATCTCACCTTCATCCCACCTCTCCCTAAATCCCACTCTCCCTTTAGTGAACTCCTCAGCTCTCCTCCCAGCCCTACAGTTCTATTTTTCCAGCACCTGATGCTTAGCAGGGTCCTTTTAGGCCACCCAGTGCTTGTCCCTTTCTATCCCAAACTCTCCTTCTGGACCCGCTGCAAACCCCAGCTAGAATCCATCACTCAGCACACCAGCAAAAGCATTAAAAAGTAGCAGAATTTTAGAAAGTGGGTCAAAAATGGAACCACCAGTCACTAAATCACATGCAGGGAAGTCAGGGCTGCACCATCCCCAGCCATGCCTGGGGTTTGGAGGGATGCTCCTGGGTGATGCAATGATCACACCTGGCTGAGCTCACACCGAGGTGCCTCACATCACACAACAACCCTTGTGGGCAGGAAAAACCCCAGATGGGATTTGCCTGAAACCAAAGCCTTGCAAAATCCACCGTGTTATGGATATCTATTAAATTGTTTCCCGTTTGGATGGCCGGGATGAGATAAGGAGGGAGGATTCACTGCCAGGCACTACCAGGGCAGGGAATATCCCAGCTGAAATAATAACCCAGAGGGCTGGCAGGGGTACCTGGTGCCATGGGCTGAGAGTGGGGCTGGGAGCCAGGAACCCCCAATTTCCAACTCCAGCTCCAAATCCGGATCACAGAACCACCATAACAAAATCGGTCTGTCTCACAATGGGGAAGCAGGGCCAAGAAATATTCCTGAAAGCTTTGGGAAGGGAGGGCAGCAGGCTGCACTGAGGGCAGGGAAAGGAGCCAGGTCAAGGGTTCTCAGGTTGGAGATTCCACAATAATAATCCTGTAATAGGAGAAGCCCAGATCCTTGCTGGAACAAATAGGTACACACACAGGAAAGTGCTTAAGCAGCGGTGGGGGAGGAGTTATTACAAATAAAAAGGTGTCATGACAAAGGAGAGGTCATGGGCTGAGTCATCACCTGCTCCAGAAAGATGATCAGATACTGGCTGGATGGGGCAGGGACACGAACTCTGCTGATATAACCCCCTAAAAACCCTCCAGCAGCAAAAATAACAATAATCAAATAAAAGCAGAAGGGTTAAGGGGTGTGTTTCAATAAAAGAAGAAAACTGGAGGCCAGCAGATGCTGAGCAACTCACCTGCAATGGTCTAGAGCCCTGTGACCACCAGCACCAGGACAGTGGCCAGGTAAAGGTGCACAAAGAGAGCCCCCAGTACAGACCCGTCTGTGTGAGGAAAAGGGAACACAGGAGCTGGGACAGGTGACAAGTGACATCCACCACCCAAGGGCTGCTGCAGGAGTGACACAGCAGGGACACAGCCACCTCTGTGGGTACAGTGAGCACATGGAAACCTGGAATGGGTTGGCTTGGAAAGGACCTTCAGGACCTTTCACCCCCTGCCATGGGCAGGGACACCTTCCACTGTCTCAGGGTGCTCCAACCCCATCCAGCCTTGCCTTGGACACTGCCAGGGATCCAGAGGCACCCACAGCTTCTCTGGGAATCTGTGCCAGGGCCTCCCCACCCTCACAGGGGAGGATGTTTTGCCTTGCATCCAATCTAAACCTCTCTGTTATTTAAAACCATTCCCCCTTGTCCTATCACTATCTGCCCATGTAAAAAGTGGATGTTCCTCTTTTTTATAAATACTGGAAAGCCACACTCAGGTCTCCGTGGAGATGTATGGCACACACCAGAACAATCCCCAGGGTCCCAGGGGGTGGCTGTGTCACCTTCCCCCAGCCCACGGGGAGCAGAGCAGGCAGCTCCAGCTGTCCTTGTACCCACTTGGGGGTGGTCACAGCCTTGTGGAAATGAGAGATAAAGCAGAGACTCAGAGCTGGGACACGTCCTTCAGCAAAAGCTGTGACACCAGGGCAGGACAGGCACAGTGACAGGGCCACCAGCACATCCCCACCCATAGCTGAGCTCAGCCATCCCCAGCTCTCAGCTGGGACATCTTCACAAAAACCTTGTTTGGGGAAGGGAATGAGGCCAGAAGGGGCAGGAAGAGGCAAGAAGAGCTGACTCCACACCCTGGCCCCGAGCTGTGCCGGGTTCCCACAGCCAAGAGAGCAGCTCTGATTTGACATCTCCTCACACACCTCCCAGCAGCCCTCCCCCAGCAGCAGGGCTGTCTTGCCCTGTCATGTGGGAGCAGTTTCTCGGGATTAGGAAGGTGCTGGGCAGGAGTTGTTTCCCATGTCACCCCTCCTGGCCCCAATTCTGCTCCAGCACATTCCCACCCGGAGCTGAGGATTAGTGATGGAGAGGGGCCCTGCAGGATCATGCAGTGCAAGAACAGAGGTGTGAGCTGCCCAGGAGGGCTCCACCAGCCCAAAATCCAGCAGGGGAGCACAAATCCAGCTTCAGCACAACACAAAACTTCTCCCCAGCATCTGAGGTCAGACACAACCTCAGTTAAATCAAATCAAACCAGACAGAAGAGCACTTACACCATGATCTTGAGGATCCTAATTCGGGGCCTCTTCCATGGCATCTGGACCAGGCTTTACACCACAGTCATGCCTGGCATTCCCAAGGGAGGCACTGCATGTCCTCAGCTGCACTTGGGATTGGCCATGTGTCTGGGAGAGTCCTTGGCAGCACCAGGAAGGAATTCAGCCCTGGAATGACCTCCTCAAGAGGAACCAACTCATGGGCAGCCATGCCATGACCTCCACCAGTGGCTCCTCAAATATTTTCCCACTACAAACACAATCCAACCACAGCTTGATACCCCTGAGCAGCCCTACAAGAGGACAATGAACTCCTCACCAGCACAGGTTTCAGTGGCAAGGCAGAAAACCCCAACCAAGGGCCCTCAGCCACCTCCTCCCAACACAGCCTGAAGTGGGAACCCAAAACAGTCTAAACCTTCCTAGCACAGTGCCAGCCAAGCATCCTTGGTGTCTTCCAGAGCTCCTCATGTCCCTCAGAGGGACCCATCACTTGTCACATCAGCACCACCCAGGAATTTTTCTCCCCTCCTCGATTTTCTCCCCCTTCTCCAGCAACCTTTCCCCACAGCCCAGCTGGAAGATGAAGCCCTGGACAAGATATTTCATCACTGCTTCCCCTGGCTTTCTCAATGCTTAATCATTTTTGCAGTCGTCTGCAAATGAGTCGAAGCCTTTGCTATGAGGAAGCAGAGGTATCTCCACCTCCCTTCCTGCTAATTCTGCAAGGGTGGGAAAAAATAAAAGCACATGTGACCGAGGCATTAATAAGACATCCCAAATACAAAAACAAGCTAATTAAAACCAGGCATGACCTATTCATAAAATAAGTCCTTTCAACCTCTAGAGGAGAGGAGAAGCCTTTGAAGTCAGGCTTCATAACCCAGAGAGATCCCTGCCTCCACCAGTGACCTCACCTGGAAACTTGTTCTTACCCAACTGTCACTAAAGCCTTCCCAATAAAAGCTGGCTTTGGAGACAGCTTGGGATTAACAATTGGTGAAGCCAGAACCTCGGCAGAACGAGTTCCCCAGGGTACAAAGGAGTCTCCAGGGGCTTTTTGCCATGGCTAGGACGCCTGTGCAGCTCCTCACATGTTCCCAGCTGGGTGGGAAACCATATCCCAGCAGGATTTTGGGCTGCCCTGCTGCACTCTGCCATGAAATGTGGAAGGTTGAGGTCCACCAGAAGGAAATTTCCAGAAGAGGAGGGTCTGTCATGCTCGCTGCCAAAAAGAGCTGAGGGGGCAGCATGGATGCAGTTGTGGAGCAAAAATCCATCTGTAAACACATCTGCAGGGAGAGGAGGCAGGAAAAGCCCAGGTAAGGCTGGGCTTTGAGGCAGCCCCCAGCAAGGAGCAAATAAACCCCTGGGACACAGCCCAGCCTAATTGCTCCGAGTTTCACACTTCCCTCCCACACTCCCCATTGCAGCCACCACAGGGATGGGGACATGGGGCCAGTTTGGCAACTGCCCCGCGTGTCTGCAGACACTCATCCCAACCCACTGCTGGAAAGAGCCATTGTCTCCAGGATTTACTGTGAATGGAGCCAGATGCCAAGATAATCCCCTTATTAGCCTGATTCCTCTTCTGTTGCATCCTGCTTGCCTCAGAGATCAGAGAAAGCTCAGCAGACCAAAGAAACGACAGCAGTGGCTGAGGGAAGGCTCACAAGAGGAGTTTGGGAGTGTCCAAACACAAGACTGTGTGGAAAAAGGGCCTGGAGAGCTGCAGAGGTTCCCAGGGGAGCAGGCACTGCACAGGGGTCATCTGCAGGTTCATCTGGTGTTAGGCAAGAGGTGACACCAAAACCACCTCCCAAGCTAAGAAGGAGCTTGTAGGACATCCATCCCTCTGGGAAAAGCCATGGAGAGGCTGGGAAACAAAGGGACCAAGCCTGTCCCCATGGCTTAGTAGGACAGCATTTGGTGAGAGAAGAGGGGACAGGGGGGGATGCCTGGGAAGAGACTGAAAGACAACATCAAGCTACCAGTGATCTCTCTCTTCAAATTCAGACCAGCAGGAACAAATTATCCCAGCAGAAATCCTATCCCAGCTTCCTGTCCTTTTAAATATCAGGAGAGAGAACCCCACAGATGACAGAAGCAGGGACCACAGACACACACATGTTCCAGCATGTCCCTTGAGCTCCTCCTGGATCTTTGCTGGGAGCAGGAAGGGGATGTGACACATGAAGGGAGTGAGTTTCACCAGTTTACTGGATATCAGGGCAATCAGAGATTAATCCAAGCGTCACTGTCCAAACTTGCAAACTGAACTTGTGCTCCAAAAGCTACCAAGATGATTTCAGGAACAATCCTGTAGGGATTTTTCAACACCATAGAAGACTGGGATATAAAGAATATTAGTTATATGGAAGAATGCCCTCCAGCAGGACAGAGCATGGTCTTGTGGGGAGAAATGAAGGGCACAGCTGCAGCAACAGAGTCACCAGTGCCACCTCTGGCACTCTGGAAGCCCTGGGGATGTGGAAAGGGCTGCCATGCCCCTGCAAGCTGCCTGTCGAACCCAGAGCACAGTGCCTTGGCCAGGGTCAGAGAGCAGCTCAGGATGGGGCCACAGGGCTCTGCTGGAGCCAGGGATCAGCATCAGCAGCGCTGGGCCCTGTCTGAGGTGGATGCAGCCTCTCCCTTTGCATGAAGCACTGCTGGATGTGCACTGAGAGCCCTGCTTTGGGCTGCTCCATCCTCCACATCCCTCGGAGGGACAGCCAGAGGATCCCCCCACAGCTCAGCCCAGGGCCTGGGGCTGCAGAAACGCCGTGCAGGGAACAATGGAGCATCCAGAGATGCCAGAACCAGTGGACACAGGGACAGACACTGAGTGCCTCCAGCAGTGCCCTCCTGCCGAAGCACTTTTCTTGCAGGCAGCCACCTGCAAAAGCACATTTCTTTTAGCCCCAGCAGAGCCCAGGTCAGATCCACCTGTTCCATCAGAGCAGGATTGCTCCCTGAGGCAGGTTTTCTCTCCAGCTTTTCGGAGCTGTTTGCTCTTGATCTCTGTCTCGCTGTCTCCAGCCCCCCAGGGCTGTCTGTGCCAGGCCCTCTCCTGCTTGCCTTAGACCAGGTATCACAGGCTCTTGAGCTGTTTTACCTCGGATAAACTCTTCCCGTGGTTACCAGAGTGAGCAGAGGCTGCACACAGGGAGTTGTGAATGAGGTTAAAACGAGGGGAAAACATCCCAGTGGAAAAGTGTCTGATTTCCATCACTGTACAGGCTTGAATATCTTGTAGCTGCAGCAAGGCTTCCTTTCCTCAGAAAATCCATGAGCTCCTTTGGGAATAAATACATTCCCAGTTCAGTCCCTGGCTGTCCCAGGTCCTTTGGGACTGTTGGAAAGCATCACTGCCAGAGATTGGAGACAAACCCAGGCAATGCAGCCCAACCTCTGAGCACATTTCACCCCCAGCCTCTGCTACAAGGCAAGTTTGGGAATCCTGACACACAGCCACACATCCACTGGGGCTCCCTGGAAAGGACCATCACTGCTGGGTCTGTCTTTGAACTCATGGGATGTCACAGACAGCATCTGCCCACAAATTCCCAATTTTTGTCCCATTTCTTTCTGGAGCATCCTGCATGCTCTTCCCCAGTATGGATATATAAGGTCTGAACCCAAAAATAACCTTCTGATAGCTGGAAATAAGTCCTGGATTGGTCACAGAGTTGAAGGCAGGGCTACTCACTGAGATTTTGGTGAAGATGGAGAGCAGGAGTGACAGGCTGGAGAGGTACATCTGCATCCTCTCCCCTCCAAACCTCCGCTGGAGATACTCAGGAATTGTGACAATCTGCCAGGGAGGGAGAGCCATCAGTGCCCTGTGCAGGGCCCATCCGCCTGGGATGGTCCTGGCAGGGCAAGGGGACACCATTATTCCCAGAGCAGAACTCAGGAGTCCCACAGGATTCCTGGGAGTGTGGGACCTGCCCAAGGCCACACTCCCCACAACAGGCTCAGGGCAGCTGTACCTACCCCAGATGAGGTGTAGACAGGCACAAACACCCAGGCCAGTGCCAGAAGAGCATAAGTTGCCTGTCAGGAAGGAGAAAAGACAGAAAAGAACATGGATATTGCTGCAGCTCAATGCTGACTGCAGTTCCAGACCCTGTCTCTGCTCCTGATCCAGCCCTGGTTCACCTTCAAGGGAACATTTACACCCACAAATGGCTTCAGATACCCTTGATACCCTTTTGGCTATGGGGACACGGTAGACACCCCCTGGCACCCCTGCCAGCCCGAACCTGCTTCTCTCAGCCCTTCAGCTCCTGACTGGACATCTCTCACCAACTCCTTGAGCACCACAAAAGACAAATGCCTTTATGCTTTTTTATTTTTCTGCAGGACCCAAGGGTTGTGGGGAAGCAGGGAATGGGTGACCTATTAATTCCTGTCAGGACCTGCAGGGGCTGGATTAGGAACTCGGCTCCAAAATGTCCTTTTCGCTGAGCACGTGGAGCTGACTCCAGCCTCACCGTAGGACACAGGAGAAGCTGAGTTAGCAGGGCTGTGTTAATTACCCCCCTGCGCGGCTCCTCCCAAACCTTTCTAGACTGTGAAATGGCCCATCTGCTGCGACAGAACTCATTGTGTTAATCACACGACACAGATCTTACATTCCACTCGAAGCCGGCGACAGCGCCGAGGAAGAGCCCGGAGCCTTCGCTGCTGGCCAAGAACGAGGCACAGAGGAGGAGCTGCAGGTGCCCACGGGTGTCCCAACGCCGGCTCCCCGCGGCTTGGCACGGCTGCAGTCCCAGCTGGACCAGCTCTGGTGCTTCCCTCCCACAGGGGATAACTCAGGAAAAAATGAGATGTCCCCGTGGCATCTAAAAGTGTGGCCAAAGAGCCCCCATGTGTGAGTATTCAGCAAGAAAAATCTCTTCACAGATAAAATTCAGGTAGCTGAATGTGATGCTCCCACAACTCGGCTCACTTGGACATCCCTGCTGGGTTTGGGATTGATTTGTCTCAGGAGGATGAGGAGCCACATGTTGCTCTGTTTGCCACAGTGGCCACAAACCCTGCTGGAGGTGGCCCCGTGCAAGGAGCCAGTGCCTGACAGGGGAAGGACCGACAGCTAGTTTGTCAAGATCAGACAGAAATAAGAGGGGGGAAAAAAGAAACCTGGGACAGCCACAGTTTGTTGGAGTCAGCAGGAGCATGCAGGAATGGTGGAGGTGGATGTTTGGCTCCATGGATCCCACCCCAGGCTCAGAGTAGCCTGTGGAAAGACAAACTCCATCATCTGTGCAATGAGAAGGGAAATGCAGCTCTAAGGATATAAATTCTGGCAGGAGGAGGTGGACTGGGTGGGGGAAAGCAGGGGGAATTTATTGTGGCAGTGGTGCTGGTGTCCCCTGTGCCCAGGGTGTCACAAGAGGGACAGAGGTCTGTCTGTACTTACTGGCCACCAGGCCATGTCTCTCCCAGGAAATAGCCACTGATGATGTTCCTGTTCACCCTGCAGGAAGACTGGGAGGAGGAAAAATCAGCACAGAGCACTCTTTCACTAAAAACCCAGACAAGTCACTAGGACCCAAGTCTCCCAGACAAGAAGCCAAGAGACAGGAGACTCGATAATTAATGGGAGCTCTGCAACTCGAGCTTAATTACATGAAATAGTGGCTTCACCCCAGGTACCTGGAGCCATGAATGGCAAAGGAAGCACCTGGAGAGGGGGAAGCAGGGAGGATGTTCCTGTCCTAGTGCCATCCCCAGCAGACAGGTTGGCTAATAGGACACAGCTTTGGCCAGGATTTTTCTGCAAGGCAGAATAAATGCAATTGGAGAGTCTTTATCTGAAACTGCTGTGGCTGAGGGTTGTTTCTGTTATCAGGGCTGCTATCAGGGCATTTGGCTCAGCACCCTGTAATAGACAAAGGGCAGAGCTGCTCACACCCAGCAGACAGGCTGGAGGAAAGATGGTTAATTGGTTAATTCTGTGGTTAATTCCACCTGGCTCCCAGGCTATAGGAGCCTTTCCATAGAGGGTGAAAGGGGCAGAGGATTGATACAAAACAGAGCAAGAATCCCAGAATGGTTTGGATTGGAAGAGATCTTGAAGCTCATCTTGTTCCAAACCCCTTCCACTATCCCAAGTTTTTCCAAGCCCCATCCAACCTGGCCTTGGACATTTCCAGGGATCCAGGGGCAGCCACAGCTTCTCTGGGCAACTGTGCCAGGGCCTCCCCACCCTCACAGGGAAGAGTTTCTTCCCAATATCCCATCTAACCCTGCCCTCTGGCAGTGGGAAGCCATTTCCCCTTGCCTGTAACTCCAGGCTCTTGTCCAAAGTTCCTCTCCAGCTCTCCTGGAGCCCCTTTAGGCACGGGAAGGGGCTTTAAGGTACCCCCAGACGTCTCTTTTATCCAGGTGAACACCCCCAGCTCTCCCAGCCTGGCTCCACACAGCACAACACACAAAACACACAAGTGAGAACGACAAGAAAATAATAGAAGCTTTCAAATATTCGACGCAGAAAAGCCAGCCCTGAAAAGAAAACCTATTCAAACAAGAAAGAAAGGAACAAAAGACTCTTACCCATATTCCCACGCCAACATTAAAGGAAAAATAAACCACTGCAACAACAAGGTCAGCAATGCTGAACTGCTGTGAGGGGGTAACAAATCCAGCAGTGGCGTTGAGCTCCTTCATTTCTCTGCCTTCTTCTTCATCCTCAGCCTCACAGGGTCAGTCACAGAATCAGTAACTCGTTAGCAGCCCGAGGACATTTATCATTAAACAGCCCAGCAGCAGGAATTGTGCTTCCAAAGGTGCCTGGGTGGGCAGCCTGGCCTCCACTGCTTCCCACCTCTCTCACTCCCCAGGGAGCCAAAACTGCTTGATTTTGGTGTCTTGGAAATGGGCAGGGTTGAAAAATGTCTGAGTGGTGCCTCAAGTGCTTCCCTCCCTTTCCACAACTCCAATACTATCAATAGCCATAGAAACAGCAGTCCAGCCTTATGGATGCAGTTTGTTCCCAAATTCCTGAGCTCTCATCAATTGCTTAATTGCACTGCATGAAACCAGGCAAAGTTGGGGGGGTTTTGTGTTTTAAAGCAAAGATCAAACAGGAGTTGTGTGAATGCCTGAGGTGGAGTCTGGCATGGCAGCAAGGGCTGACCAGGCCAGACCCCCACAGAAAAGATGACAGAACCATGGAATCATTTGGCCTGGAAAAGTCATTTAAGATCATTGAGCCCAACCATTAATCCAGCACCCCCACTAAAGCACATCTACACTGCTTTTAAATCCCTGGTCATTCCACCACTGCTCTGGGCAGCCTGTACCAATGCTTGACCTTTTCCACGACATTTTTCCTAATATCCAACCTAACCTCTCCTGGTGCAAGTTAAGATTTTTTCCTTTTTCTCTGTCACTTGTTACCTGAGAGAAAAGACCAACCCCCACCTGGCTGCATCATCCTGGATGTGGAGAGAGGAAGACACAGCAACTTCCCTAAAGGCCAACACGAGACAGGCACAGAAAACCACCTTAGAATTCCTTGTTTTGGGGTATTTAGCCATCAGCTGGCTGTGCTGGACGCTTGTCTGGCTCATTCCCAAGTGGTAGCACACTTGCACAAGGTCTCACTAATAAAATCAACACGGTGCAGTTCCTATGCCCATCACTGAGTCAGGGCAGCATTCCTCCTGGCTTTGAAGGAGCCGCGGCAGCACCGGGAGCAGCAGCTCTGACATCCGTGAGAGGAACCGACCTTCCCCCTCAGTGCTCAGCTGGAATTTGACCTGCATTAACACATCCAAAGTACCCACACGTGTCAATAAGCCAGCCTGCTGTATCCATTAACATTAAGGAAAGCACCTGGTTTTATCCTTTAAAGTCAATGAACCCTCCAAAGTCCTTGAAAGTTTGTCTCCAACATGGTGTCAACAAAGGTTAATTTTCACTTCTGAACACGCCAAAAGCTTTATACTCATTTGTAGGACATGATGGAAAGATTAAACCAAACAGCCTCTAAATGCTCATCAATTCCACCACTGTTTTCTCTGCAATAGATGAGGAACTTGGAGTCTCCAGGACTGGGAGCTGCCTGGCAGCCAGCCGGCCATTCCACCCACACCTGCCCAAGGAGGGTTGGGAAAACAAACCTGGACAAGTTCAGCTCTGCACTGTGGTGGATTTTTTAGCTCATCCACGCATTCAGGGCAGGCAAGAAACCTCAAAAAAAACCCCTCAGTTTACTTTTGATGAGCCGATTTGGATTTGACCAGCTGGAACCTACACTCCCCACAATATTCCCAAGTCAAAGAATCACAGAATGGTTTGGGTTGGGAAGGATCATCTCATTTCAAAACCTTGCCATGGCCAGGGACACCTTCCACTACCCCAGGTTGCTCCAAGACCCATCCAACCTGGCTTTGGACACTTCCAGGGATCCAGGGGCAGCCACAGCTTCTCTGGGATCTGTGCCATTGTCTGAGCAAGTCCCTGTTGCTCCCTGACATCCACCAGCCATATTTAAGGACATAGTTTAGAAGACAAAGGACCAGCACACGAACATTTTTAGAAAGCTCACACAAAACAAGTCTTTATTCTTTGTCGCAGAAAATAAATACAGGTGCATATTCCATACGCTTTTCTATAAAAGCACTCCTACAAAATCACTGAACTGCATACAACAGTACAACCTTTTTTGGCTTTTAAGATGCAAATATCATACAGTCACTTCATTTTGTTATCATTTAAAGCACTTGTAGCAAGCAGCTTTGGAAAAGGAATGCTTAATTTAGAAGCCAAATTCTTGCCTCAAGTGTTTTGTGGGATTTTTCCATTGTGTATGGTGCAACTAACCTAAAAGCAACTAGAACAGTTTTTTGTAAAATGTTTATTCCCACCAACCCCCCCCCAAAAAAAACCTGCAAAGGGGAGAAGAAAAAAAAAAAAAGAGGTCTTAAAAACTGTTCTACCTTGATACTTAAATCATGAGAAAACAAGAAGTGGCTCAATGGAAATATTAAGGTAAGCACGATGCTTCACAGCTCGTTCTCTGTTCACTTCCAGTTTGGCCCGGGGTGTTTGTTTAGAGGAAGAAGCTTTAATCATCCACTCCTATATTCCTGAAAAGGTAGGACATGGACTCCCCATTATGGATCCTGCGAATGGCTTCTGACAGGATCATGCTGATATCCACAGTCTTGATTTTAGGGCACTGAAGTTTCTGTATTTCATGTGGAATTGTGTTTGTGACAACCACCTACAGGAAGAAGGAACAGTCAGGAAGACATAGCTCTGTTATGTTTTCCACCTTTTATACTAAACTGTGAAAAGGAGTTTTACAGATCCCACAAAACCACCCTGGCTGACAAAATAACATTTTATATTATTGTCAAGGTCACAATCTTAGGAAGAGCCATGTGTTGCCACAGGTTTCATGTATCCATGGATAATAATGGCATTGTCCCTCCTTTTTTTGATTCATTCATTTTGCCACACAGACCCAGAGGAGGTACAAAAATATCCCACCCACTGAAGGGAAAGGTGTGCTGATACTGACACTCCAGCATCTCACCACTTCCCACATTTCCCACTGCTATAAAGACATGGATGCTAATATCCCAGCACACGATTCCATAGTTACAAAGCCTGAACCAGGAACCTTCCATCTAAATCCTTAATGCCAGCATATGTCAGTAATCAAATCAGGAGGAAACTGCTTAGGAAAGCTCCAAATCACTTATCAGAGCTCAGACTCCACACTCACTTCATCGATGGCAGACTCCTCGATGAGCCGGGGAGCATCTGAGGACAGCAGCCCATGGGTGGCCATGACAAAGATCTTGTAGGCCCCTCTCTCCTTGAGGGTCTCAGCTGCAGCCAGAAAGCTGTCAACGTCATCTATGATGTCATCCTGCCAAAATCCCAGAGTCACCCAGGGGTCACCACATCACACAGACCAACACAGCACATCTGACTGACAGCACAGCTTTACCAAGTGTAAAAAACCCCAAACTATCAGAAAATTGTTATTTTCCTTGACAAACCCAGAGATTACACCCTTCTTTAGAGAAATCAAGGAATAATAGAATGGCCTGGGCTGGAAGGGACCTTAAAGATCATCTCATCCCAAAAATTTCTTCCTTATAATATCCAATTTAACCCTACTCTCCTGTAAGTGTGAAGCCATTCCCCCTTGTCCTGTCACTGCAGGCCTTCACAAATAATCTCTCTCTGTATTTCTTGCAGGTTCTCCTCAGGTACTGGAAAGCCCCAACTAGGTCACCCCAGATCCTTCTCTTTTCCAGGCTGAACAATCCCAGTTCTCTCAGCCTCTCCTCATAGCAGAGCTTCTCCATTCCTCTTGAATGTCATCTTGCTGGCCTCATCCAGACTTGTTCTAACAAGTCCACGTCCATCACCTCAGCTTCACTGGCATTTCTAAACTCACCAGTAGGAACAGGGTGATTCTCCCCTCCTGTGGTGTGCATGCAGCACCTGAACCCCTTCAGGTAAGCACTGAGCAGAATTTCACCTGCTCTGCTCATGGAAACAAGGTCCCAGTGCTGCTTTCAGAGTGGATCTCTGCAGAGCTCCCAGCCAGCTTTGTGATCTCAATGCTGCCCCATCCTATCAGCAACCAAAGTTGAGTGGCTGATACACAACAGCTACTTGATTTCTGCACCATTAACATGTTTAATATGATTTATTGAGAACTAATGGAATCCCACTTACCACAATGATAGCTATTCTTCCTCCTACATCTCCAACAACTGTGATGGGTGGCTTTTCCTTGGGAATCAGCACTGATTAATGGCAAATGTTTTTAGAGGGGTAGAAAGGAGAAAGAAAAGAGGAAGTTTATATAATTTATTTGACGTGTAGAACTGTCTGATGGGTCACCAGTATAAGAGACATGAAGCAGAAACAATTTCAACAGCATTACTGAGAAAACCAGTAGGATTCTAATACAGAAATAATTTTTGAAGCGTAATTAAAATATCAACTATATTAATTTATACTTGAATTCTTTATTTCAGCAAAGAAACAGAGTGGCCTGCAGACACAACCAGTTCAGTCACCCACTGACACCCACACTGGGTTTATGCCCTGTACTTTTGGTGTAGGTCACATCCCCAATCAAGCAAGAAGGAAACATTTTCTACCCATGAAGAAAGATTTTTTTTTTTTTTTTTCCTCTGTCCTTTTATACAGTCCATCCCTGCCAAACCCAATCCCTAAACCCACAAAACCACCAGGTAACACTTTCCCACACACACTTACTTACTGGGGATCTCCAGGCTGGGGTGGATAGCAGCTACATATTTGGCTGTAGGAGGGGAGTGCCGACCATCCACCATGTCAGACTCAGCATCCTGAGCTTCCCCGTGGATCACGGCGATTCCCAACCGCAGGCGCTCAGCAAACGATTGTGCCCTGCAGGGAAAGGGTTAAAAGAATCCACAAAAAAAGGTTGAATTTTAAATAATTCACCTATGTACAATCCTAAGCTATTTTCGTTTTATTTCTAATGTTTCAGAGGGAAGTATCAAATGATCCTAAAATTTTAGGAGGATTCATAGAAGAAATTGGTCCCTCAGTATCTTGTTTTAATCAGGTTTGTTAAAGTCAGAATAACCTTCAAAGTGCCCATATGGGCTTAAAGCAACAGGATAAATGCTGCAAGTCACAAAATGCTGACTACTCCCTTCTGCTTTGCCCAAGAGCCAAAATAACACTTCCCAGCCTTCAGCATTTCTGGGATCCCATGCTTTAGCAGGACACATCTAACAGTAACCAAGAACAGCCTTGATGTCAGCATTGTCTACATTTAATTTAATCAGGGAAAAAAATACTCATATAAAAAGAGAAAACAAGAGTTCATCTATTTATTTAGTATGAAATAAAGACAATATCCCTGATTTGCTGACACAGCCTGAGATACCCTATGGAAAAGGGAATCCAGATGATCATTCTGCCTGACAAACCACACTTGGGAGTTAAACAGCTTGGATTTTTTAATTAGCTGACATGAAGTTCTTTCACACTGCAGTATTTCTTCAACTCAAATTAGAAATTTCTGTAAAGAAGTGTAAGGTTAGTTGGGGGAGTGGGAAAAGCAGAGTCAGGAAAATAGGAATTTGCATCCCAGATATTGGAAGCAGCAAATACAAATTAGCACATCCATCCCACCTTCCCTTGCACACCCATGGGTTTGGGATCCTGCCTAAGCCACCCATCCAAGCCTCCTGTGGTGCAAGCCCAGCACATCCAGAGTGATTCACTCTGCTCTAACATCAGCACCTCAGACCTGTGCCTGAATCACTCCTCTGTCCTTAAGCCTTATTTCACTATCCAAACAATCCAAAGTCCAGAGAATAATTTGCCCATCGTGATACTCAGTTAATTAAAAATTAAGAATCTTCCACCCTGTGGTTATCATACTGTTATAATATTTATGCAAGTAGTTAATTGCAGGTAATTATTATTACAAACAATAAGCGTTATGACTTAGCAGGAATAATCCTATCAATAAAACCATATTAATTACCTTAAAATGCAGTATTAAACTGAATAAAGTTCAAAGTAACAGCCAAATTATATATTAATTTTCCAGTGAGCTCAGAAACCACAGAAGGCATTCTGAACATCACCACGCAAGGGTTCTTTTTCACAAGCAGGCATTCATCAAAAGTATTTTCCTAGATTGTTTTTAAGCCTGGATTAGGCTGAAACATCCAATTATCCCTCTCCCAATACAATGTAACTCTTCAAATATTGTCCTTAAATACTCATATGAACAAGCTAAACAATACAGTTCTGGGATCATCTCCTCCACAATCACTGCATGATGTGCAACACATCTGTCTATTTGCTGGCATTGACAATTATTGGATAAGCATTAAAATGCTGCAAAAAACACTTGCCTCCACCCAAGAGGCAATACAGACACTGTGGAAAAGAAATGGAAAGGAAACAAATGTAAAATTACCTGGCCAAAACAAAAGAAATCACAAAAAGTACTGCTGGAGAAAAAGATGATGTTACAGGAAATGAGGAAAACACAGAGTACCACAATTTGTTGGTACCACAATTTAGACAATGGAAGTCTAAATATCTTCTCAACAAATTCTTGGTTTGTCACCACAGCAAATACAGCATCTCTTAAACCATGATCCAGTGCTGACAGCACTGTAATTCCAGAGTTTAGGAACAGTTGACTAAAAAACTTCATGGATTAAGAACAGCCATTCAACCACCAAAGACTTCACAATCACAATCATCTCAAACAGCAAACCCAGTTTCACCATCTGTGTTTAGGATCTGATCAGCCATGTTCTTCATTATGCCCATGTTAAGGAACTCATCTGGATTAATGGCATTACATTTCCAGCCACTTTTCCTCATTTACAGAAGGAGATTTATAATGTAAATGCACACAAATATAACATGATTAAAAACCTTCTTAATCATAAGCACTGCACTGATTTACTGCATCCTTTTGTATGTTTGTTTTTTTTTACTCTCCTTAGATTTATTGTGATTACAGCAATGATGTAAATATTACACAGCTAACAGATGAGAATTGGGAGGGGTGTGAAGGCTGCATCTTCTAATTATTGGGAATTTGTCCTTCACTTGATCCTAAGAACAAAATCCCGACAGAGATTTCCTGCTCTAAGGCAAGAGAGCAGATCTTACCCACCTCTTTGCAGATGCAGGAGATTTGGCCACAATTACAGCATTCCTGTAGTCTGGTATCTGTAGTAAATAACAGATAGCAATGTCCACTTCATATCTTTAGACAAATTTAAACTCAGTAAGAATCAGAGAACTTTATTTTGCCAGAAGAATTTTAAGCATTGAACATTTTACCTAAGAAAGCAACCTCAGGAATCCATGGTACATGATCAGGATTGACAGCTGAGTACAAACATGTATTTTGAAAATTCAGGTATTAACTTTAAACTGTACCTTTTATAAACCCCATTTTATAGCTCAGATAACAGAAAAGTAACTGCTTTAGTACATCAGGGTTACACCCAAAGTGTTAAAAGAAACAGGAAACCATCAAAATTAAAGTTTCCTGTTCAACCTGAATTGTCTTTAATCACCAAAAATCAGCATTTTACAACTTCCTATTGTCTTACAGAGTACCCCAAGAGAAGTCACACCTCTCTATAACATCACACTGACCCTTTCTATGGACCATCAGAAGGGATAGAACTTCCACAGTCCTGCACTGATCCTGCAGGCAGTCTCACAGTGCTGCAAGCTCTCCCACACTGGTGAACATGAGGAGATGCTGCTGCAAATGCTGACAGCACCAGAGGATGAGGCCAGGAAGTCTGGGTTTCCCTCTGATCTCTGACAGGTGCTTCAGTCAGGCTCCACAAGCACAGTCTGCTCCCGAGTTTGCTGTCCCTGCCCCATTCTCATACTGATTATTCACTCCAGACTCCTGATTCCCATTTAACCAGCATTTTATTCCCAATCTCTCCAAAGTTTCTTATCCTCATCTCCATTTTCCCTGCAAAGAGTGACTCCACATCAGATTTATCCACTTCTAACTTCCCAAGCATTCCACCATTCACACATCCAGTTCTCCTTTCTTGCACTTCTCTGGTATCTCATTTTACCCCACTCCTTGCAAACTCAGCCTTTTCCTTCACTGTGCTGCCCTGGAATGATCCATCTCTGTGGAAAGCAGCTTTAAGAGAACCAGTCTGTCCTTCCTTCCTATCCAAAAAACACATCAAGTCCTACTGAGCAGGTCCAGTCCTCAGAATCCCAGTGTTAAGGGATGGAAGACTTCCTGCAAATTGATCTGTTAGGGATGGAATTCACTGATTTGTGGGGATGACACCCTGTCATGCAGCTTGCCACCTTGTCAGATGTCAAATACCCATTTCCAGAGAACACAAATATTTGGGGTTTCTGTAAACACAGGCAAAACAAGTTCTTCCACAATCTTATCCACAATATACCAACTGCACTGGCTGATTATTTCCAAAAGCTTTACCTGAAATGGGCATGGGAAAAAAAAATAAGTTCTGAATTTGGGCAAGGGCTCAACCAACAGAAAAGAAGAAATCTTCTGAGGACGTCAGGCAACACTAATAATCCACAATGTTAGTAACTCCACCTATAAACTGGGAATTCAGCATGTTCTGTCCTTTACAAACTTTGAGTTATACAAGAGGCTACAAAGATTAACATGACGGAAGGCATGGACAAGGCAGGACCTGTCACTCGACATAATAAAGGCTTTGATCTACTTCAGACACCATTGCCTCATTTTTCCCCTGCCAAATTACCAAATTTGTTCTCAGCTCTTCAAAAATGAAGTCTGAAAGCCAGAAATGTCATCCCAAAGACACTGAGGTGTCAACAAATCCATGTAACAAAGGGCTATGTCACTCTGGGATTAACACCTGCGCAAAGGAAACAGAAGCCACAAAGTATCCAACATTCGCCAAGCACACAGAGGAAAACACCCAACTATTGTCATACCACAGGAATTTCACTGCTTGGACTGTCTTCATCCCAGAACAGCAAGTGATTCTCTTCTGCTTTTTCTAGGCATAAATTTCCAGCAGGGAACAACTACAAGCCCTTATCCTCCTAACTTTCAGTGAAATGTTTTATAGGTGACTTTCATTCTTATCAAGCTGGGCTCTATTTCGTGCTCCTCAGTACATCCCATCATGATTCCCACAGCTTTGAAAGCTCTGGCATTCCCAGCACAGGATATTCAGCAAGTTGTGACCACCAGGAACTTGAGATGAATACTAAACTCCCCCTGAGCAGCAATGGATCAAAGTTTTAAGCACAGATATCATAAATGATCTATCTGGTGAAGGTACTTGCCAGTACAGACCCCTCATGATCAGATCCATTTGTTAACTCTTGTTTTAGAAAATCCCCTCGTGGATGAGCAGAGGGATGAAGAACAGAAAGGATCTTTTAAAACTTCCCTACACATACTTCAGATCTCTACAAATGGGCATTTGTTAGACTGCACAGCAGTGTCAGACTCAATTCTGTGTACACCATTAAAAGCTCAGGAATCAAAATGTGTTTCAAGATCAAATCAGGACCATGATCTTGTTACTGACCATAAACTACACTTGCAACACAGCAACACATAAAGGCAAAACTTTTGTCTTTGTATTTGGTTTTCCACTTTTGTTCTTCTTTTTTGAAGTTAGACAGTGCTTACAATGTGCAATACTTCTCTCCTGGAACACAATATGAATGACAGTGGCAAAGCCAGAGCCTGGAGTTTTGTTCTGCCATTCTCTTTGACTATATTACCAAATGAAATGATAATGAGGAATTCAAGTGGTAACTGATTCCCCAAACAGATTTTAATACTGTCATAACAAAATTATGTTGGTTTGGGTTTCTTTAAGGGGGTGGGGTGGGGTGTGTTTTGTTTTTAAATTGAGGCATTCCTATCTCTATAAAAAGAAATAGCTTGGATTCAAAAGCAAGAGTGAACTAAACCTTTTCTCTCACCAGGAAGAAAGCATTTGCTTTATTCCAAATTACCATTAGTCAGAGGCTTAACGTTCATCTTATACCTACAATTATCATCTGCACATTTTGTATAGGGGAATCTACCAGTAGCACTTCTCAAAACCCTTATAAAAATAAGATGGAGAAATGGAGGCACAGAACATCTGAAGTTAAGCTCCTCAAGTCAAGACATGCAGTCTGAACAAACAGTGGGTGAGATTTCCACCCACCAGCCTGACTTTCAGAGCACAATCAATATAGTTTACAACTTCCAAAGTGCTTCTTATTATGTAATTTAAATTTATACCCACACAAACAGCCCATCCTATAAATGTCAAGGAAACTGGAAATAGGAAAGGAAGAGCACATCAAGAGCAAGAAAATCCTATTTTTTTCTTCAGTGTTAGGGGAATATATCTAAGAAAAAAAAAAAAACAGCATTGCTGCATGGATAAGAAAACACCAGCTCTTCAGGAAAGCAAAAGTTAAATGTGGAGAAGAACCAACAGCTCACACTACCGCTCCCTGCCCCAACATGACCTTTTCCCCCTTAAAATTCAGTTTGAAGAGTTAATCTTTTCAGAGGGATTTGTTTCAAATGCCCTGAGACATAGCAAAAAAAGAATTAAAAAAAAGAAGTAATTATAGGCCTTCCTCACCTCTTCTTGGATATACTGGAGTAAAAATGGGGATGCTCTCAAGTTATCAACTGGAATATTGAAGAAACCCTGAATTTCCTTTTGATGTAGGTCCATGGTAATAAGATGAGTTAGTCCTTTAAAATAAAATAAGAAGACATACAGAGAATCACATCAAGAAAAGTAAGAGAGAACAAACACTTTATTTTTCTAAGTTTCACTGTAGTTTGTCCATAAATTCTCTAAGCTGCATGAGAACACTAAGTAAAGTGCATAATAAATTAATTTTAGTCCATCTTACACTGTCATTAACATGTTTTGAGGCTTCTACAGTGACTTTTAGAAGAACCTGAGAACACTGCACAAAACTGGCTCTGCAGTGCCACACTGAGGCAGGCAAGATCCTTCTCCACTGGACATGGGACAAAATGGAAGCACTGATTTATCCTGTGTCACACAGCGAGATCCTGGAACACTCAATAGCTCTGAACTCCTGAAAAATGGGCCAAGCTCCTAATCAAAAACCACTTCTCTCAAAATAACAACCCAGATCACACAGTTTGTTAGAACTGCCTGCTTTTTCCCAGGGATGGGAGTGAAAGGAAAGAAGTAGAAAATGTGTTGAAGGCTGTGAAAATGAATAATCTCATTCTCCCACATGGTCTCAAATGTAAAGGACAAAGTGCATTCATCCAACAAGTTAAAAACAAGACACAAATGACAAGGCACAACTGTTCCAGACTGGAAGAAAAGCAAAGGATGGTATTATGAGAGATGGATACCACAGCCCAAAGCAGCTCAGCCCAGCAGACTCATTTTGCCAGCTCAGTACAACTCAATGTAAAATAGTTGTATCAAATTTGGGTTTTTTATGAACTCATCATTTGGAAATATTTCGAATTACATTCTCCTTTTTAAGTAGGTTTTAAACACACGAAAACTTGGCAGTTGTTTTTATACAGAGTCCAAATTTGTGCACAGATCTCTCTAAAGCTGGAAGCTGACAGCAGGAACCTCCATTGCTGAGATTTTATTTAAGGACAGCCACATTCTTACCAGCTTTGCACATCATCGAGGCCAACAATTTGGAGACAATGGAGCCCCTTTTCCTCATCTTGCACTGTTTGCTGTAGGGGAAGTAAGGAATCACTCCAATAATGCTTTTGGCACAGGAGGTTTTGCATGCATACACCATGATCAGGAGCTCCATGATCGTGGTATTCACATCCCTGCAAAGAGAAACATCTGCTTCTGTAGCTGGAGCACAAAAATCCTGTACTCACCACCCAGCAGAGATGGAGAGGGCACATTTTTTTGAGAACTGGTCATCAACTAAGATCTACATTTCTGCTGCCATTAAAAAAAAAAAAAAAGTCTTAGTATTTGTAAAGTTCTTTTCACATAAAATTGAAGAATTTCTGAATCACAGGACACATTGCCCAGGAAACGTTCCTCCTACATCTTAACTTTGTGATTGTGCTAGAGACAGGGAGCTGAGAAGAATTTAAAGAGAATTACATAAGCAAAAGAATACACCTAGGGAAGGAATGCAGAGACCAAGGGGAAGGTTTTATTGATATAGTCCCTAAAAATTAAAATCATAGAAGCTACCTTATGCCAAAGCTGGTTTTGTGTATATACAAAAAACCAATCAAAACCAGTAACAAAAACCCTCCACAAAGAAAAGCCTCTATCTAGTTAATCTAAGCTTAATACACTGCATCACAAACATGAAAGGAGATCAAAAATGAAAATGTGCATTTCTATGGACAGCCCACATCAAATACTAGCACAGTTACTCACTTTGAAACCGTTTGGATGATAAATACATCCTTTCCTCTCACAGACTCCTGAATCTGCACTCGTGTTTCTGCCAAGAAGAGAAATATGCAATATTTGCAAGAGCAAAACTCTTTTTAGAGTCTAAGAAAAGGGGAATCAATACATTCAAACCAGTGCCAGGTACATTTCCATTTTGCTAATTAAATGCTCACCTCTGTTTGGCTCTTGATAAACTTGAACCTTTCCCATCTCAACTCCCAAGCGCCTGCAGGAACAGAAAAAAGGCAGAAGTCACTAAGGGGAGAGGAAGGGTAAATCAAATGTAAATCCCATATAATGCAACAGTTACTGCAAAGGCTGCATTCCCTGGGAGAAAACCAAGGAAAGAAAATCCCAGACTATAAAACCAGTAATTGCAGTGAACATCTTTTTAAAAAGCACCTATGATTTCCAAAAGCTATACTGCAGACTACACTAAAATTTAGAATAAGCAGCAAGAAAAAATGCTGAAATACTAAATCATGTAACATTTTGTAATTTTAATATATTTCTTCCCTATATATATATATATAAACATACACATGTGGCAACATGCATGTGCACAATACTTAAAAATGCTGCTTTTAAATCATTCTTCTCGATAGAAAAAAGTCAATGCAGAGTGAAAAGAGTAGCAAGCACTATTTTATGGGTAATGGAAGAATAATATCTGCTGTATTTAGTCCTTGTCAGCATTAGCTAGACCTCATCACTACAAAGAGGAGACCAGAGTGTGCTCTGCACTCAGGCCAAATTCATGAGCTCCTTTGCACTCTCCTTTCTCCTCCTATCACATCCAACTTTGGGTAAATAATCCTCTGGAAGAAATCCATCCTAATATTCCCAGTAATGTTATGCATCCTAATTAGCACAGTAAAAATGTACTTAAGTCCTAAAAATTTTGCTGAAGCAATTCATGGATTTAAGCTAAAGAAATGTTCCCATCCAAAATATACAGAGAGCAGAAGGGATGTAGTTTTCCTGCCTAAAAATACCTCACTACAAGGAGTAAAAATTTGTGCCATGATGATTTAACACTATGCAAACATTAATTATCCCACGTGTTTCCTACAAAAGGCTGCAGCCAATCACAAACTGCCACAGAATAATTCAAACACAAGTTTCTCTCTCTCTTATTGAGCTATTGAAATCTATTTTCCAACACATCACACTGCATATTCCTGCAAATCATGGCAGTTTTCCCATATAACTTTCCTTAAATAAGGAAATCAAATGTCCTGTAAAACAAATCCTATCAGAACAACCACAAGATTCCCCACAGACTTTACTTACTCAGCAATCCTCTTGGACAGTTCCATGCATGAGGAATTGGAATTAGCTGAGAACAGCACCAGCCCACCCTTGGTGATATTCATGATGGTCCCAATTTCAGTTGATGGCACACAAAACATCAACCCTAAGTTGTTTTGCCACTTCTACAAGACTGCAAGAGAGCAAAGGTTATTAAAATCCACGTTAAAAAACGAAACAAAACAAGACACACTTTTTCAGTTTAGAAAGTGTAGTCTCCCAGAACCCTGGATATTCCAGCATCCTTAAAATCTGTTATCCCCACTTTAATAGCTTCCCTACAGCTCTCCAAAGATCCCCCAAGAAAACCTTCCAGCAGCAAGATTTTTTTTCCTTTTTCCTCAGGCTACCATCCAGTAACACTGATACTTTTTTCCATCAGCTTGTCCAGTTCATTTTCCAGAACTGAGCAACGTTTATTGACTTTTCCAAAATGACAAAGACAGTGAGGGGTAGAAGTGAGCTAAAAAGAGCTCCTGGGCCCTGGATAGAAGAGTCTATTTCCACAGCTGAGTCTCTTTTCATTACTTTGCAGTAACTTATAAACTTACAAATAAGGATGAAATGTAAGGAAGAATTCAATAAAGCTGGCAGCTGTAAATAATGACCTCTTGCACAGCAAATCCACTTGCTGAAGCAGCTGTTGTCATTCTTTGAAAGCAATATTTCTCCTGTGAAAACAGGAGAAAAATATCAGGAGGAAATCAGTATCATTTGTTTTTTGTTTGAAAGAAAGGCACAAACCACTAATCTCACCAAGGATTTGATGGGATTCCATCTTTTTATTACTCTTTGTAAATTACATTTTCATGGTTACTTCTACTATAAAATTTTAGTCAAATAAAAGGAAAAAAAGATCCCATTGACCAGCAGCCCTGGATAGATCCAAGCAGCATTCAACTCAAAATCCTGCTGCACTTCTGCTGCATAAATAATCCAATCCTTCATCATCCATTCCAGCATTATGTAGGAGACTGGAATTATGAGTGGCATAATTTAAACCAAAGTAAACAGAAATTACAGCTAAATCAGTAACTCCTTTCCTGGTAAACATGTCCCTGCTGAGAAACAGAATTATCTAATAGTCATATGTAATTGGTTAGAAAAAGCTGATGATATATCAACTATTAAGTATTCCAAAACAGCAACTAAAAGAAAGAGTTTTGTATTTACAGAACAGCTGGCTAGGTCTGTAATGAAACTCCTTCACAGCTCCTTTAGAACCAGACAGTCTGGCTCAGTTTAACTTTGTTAACAATTCACTCTTGTGAAGAGCCAAAGTCAAGTCAGGAACTTCCTAACAACAAATCTGTTGGTGCCAAGGCTGAGCTCTGCTCAACTGCCGTGAATGAAAACCCGCCTGTCATCAGAACTTCCAAACTGTGCACAGAGCGAGCACAAACTGCCACAACTTCAGCCCCCAGCATGTCTGAATGTTTCACTGCACTAAAACCAGAGAGGCCCCCCTACATCCCCAAAGCAAGACCTGCATCCCTCTCAAATTAAACACCTAAAAAACCCCCATTTCTTAGCTAGTGTTTCCCTGCTCTGCTGTACCTCACTCTCTGCAACTCCCAGCTGTCAACTAATGGCCATCACCCATCAAATATTCATGATGGTGTTTCAAGATCCATCTCAGCTCCAGCAGAGCGAGCACAGACCTGAAATGCTTTTAGGACTCAGAACATCACCTGAGAGAGCCCTGCTTGTGTGCCTGGATGGGAACATCGTGGAGGCAACTTTCCACGTTACTAAAAGCATCCATAGCGTTCAGAAGGCATTTTTTAATCCAATTGTGTGTCTTCTTTGTTCCACAGATTAGGGAAATGACGAACCTGAACCTTCGCAGATTTGAAAAGATGAGTCGTTGGCTCCCAACTATTGCTGAGGGTGCACTTTACACAATATACTGACGTATTTACAAGCGACAGTGAACATTTTTCTTCATGTCACTATAGGTCAAGACTTTCTTGTGGATGTACTTTGGCAGCTACAAGTGGGCTATGGTGTGTGTGGGCAGGGAAGTTGTATTTCAAGAGTAATACGAATATATCAGCCTTCAAACAGGTGTTGGGATGAAAGCAAGCTCACAAAACTTTATTAGATGTGCAAAAACATGACTCCACAGGGGTACATGGGACCATAACCCTCTGGTTTGAGGCGGGCCAGCCTCCCAAGGTTGAACACAAGCACACAGAACAGGCTGCAGCACAAACTCCTGCCTTTTATCTTAGGCTGCACACAATTACAGACACATCATGATGAGCACAACAATTACCGGGCACACAAGGCTTTACGTCTCCATGAACTGAGCATGTCCACATAGAAAGCCACAGAGGCAGGAATAACTGGATGGGATAATCATGGCAGTAAGGAATGGGATGGAGGGAATCTGCACCCTCTCACCAATCTTCCCACAGAGAGAATTTTCCCGTCGCTCCACACTCCCCGATCCTCCTGGGTTGGCAGACCCTTCCAGCCCACACCGCCCTACCAGTCCTTCAGATGTTCCAGGTGGGTTACACAGGCCCCGTGGTCCCCGTGGATCCCATCCCTCCGCCCCGAGAGCGGCCCGGGCACGCTGCCGCCCCACGCCGCTGCCCCTCACCTGTGGAACCTGCGGGCAGCCCGAGCAACCCCGAAAAAGGCGCCGCCCAGGAGAGGGTCTCCATCCCCTGAGGGAAGGACGTAGCCCATTCCTCAGGCGTCGGAACCCCATGTGGGGAAGAGGGATGTCCTACCCTCACACAGCCGGCTGAACTGGGCTGAGCGGGCGGGAGCGCCCCTCTCTGAATGCCTTACCTGCCGGCTCCGGCCCCCCGGCCCCGGGAGAAGGCGGCCCGGCCGGAGGGGAAGGAGGGGGAGAGGCAGAGGCGGCGGCGGAGCTCAGCCCCTCCGGTGCTCCGCGGGCAAGATGGCGGCGGGGCGTGAGGGAGGGAGCGCGGGCGGGCGGGGCGGGCCTGAGGCGACGCCCCCCCCCCCCCCCCCTTCCCTCGCCGCGCTGAGGGGACTCGGCCGCCGCCATCTTCGTCCTTATCCCGCCGTGCTCCTGGAGACCGGGACGGGCTCTTGGCGTCACAGAACCTAAGAGTTTTAGAATCATCAGTGTTAGAAGAGACCTTCAGGATGATCCAGTCCGATCGTCAGCCTGGCAGTACCACGGAACCACATAATCCACCGCCGGATTGGGTGCCTCTTCCAACACCGCCAGGCATGGTGACTCCATCACCTCCATGGGTACCTATTCCAATGCCTGACCATACGGAAAATGAAAAGAATTTTTTCTGATATCTAATTTGAATCACTCACCAGCTTAAAGCCATTTCCAAGATCAAGCTCCTCCTCACGACAACATCCTTTCAGGGAGTTGAAGAGAATGATAAAGGGCCCTTGAGCATCCTCCAGAGAAACAAACCCAACTCAGCCATTCCTTATAAAATATATTTTCTAGACCCATTATGAGCCTTGCTGTCTGAAAAAGAGAAGTACAGATCTGAATCCCTAACTGGGATGGTGAAGGGACCCCAACACCACAATTCAGCTGCCCCTCCTCCCCAAAAAATTACCCCGGTGCAAAATCCATGTAGAATAACGCAGGGATGTCCACAGGGTGCCATTATTTTGGAGCTTCCACATCTTCATCCCCACCAGAGAGAGATGGAAGGGTGGCTGCATCTCCATTCCCTCCAGACACCAAGCTTCCTTCTGGCCCTTGCCATCAGCAAAAAGAGGCATTTCTGCAAAGGAAATTAAGAACAGAAACTATCAGTGGTCTCTCAGTTCCATGTCAAAAGCACACAGGATTTATCCAGTGTCCTCTCAGGACTCTCCTTGCTGCATACATCGGTTGAACTGCGCAAAGATTTTTTTGACATCTGAAATGAGATTCTTATTTCAGTCACCCTGTTTAAAAATAAAAATTAAAAAAAAAAAACGCTTTATCCCAAGACACCCATGACAAAACTGCTTTGAGGAAGTTACAGTCATCCCACACAGACACACATCCCTCCTTTAAATACAGAACCCAAATACCATGATTTTTCCCAGACTGCACAGTTAGAACCTGTTTTAAATTACACTTCTCAGTACGCCCAAGCTGAACAGCATTTTATGGATCAGAATTCTAGCATGTAGCATAAAGCTATAAATCAGGTATTTTCTGCTGCAGTTTTCCTCACAAAAATCATTTAAATTTGGTCATTCCTGGACTGCAGGGTGCACTGGAGCAAAGCTGATCATCCCAGCAGATATTTCTGTCCATGCTGGCCTTAACATAAAAGAGGAAGAAAAGCCACAGGCCAGCTCACTAAACATGCCTGCAAAGGGACAACATTGAATTCATAGTTTGAAGCTGTGTTTCTGCCACTACAAGCTGCTTTTTCCACTTTAAACATTCACAGGCCAGTGTTTTCCCCAGATTTCACATTTGCTTCTTGCTTCATGCATTCCAAGATTTGGTCATATCCTTTTTTGACTTTTTTTTTTTATTTTCAGCAGAATCAGAGCTGGGGAAGAAGAAGCCATTAAGCCATTTAACGTGGAGCCATGGAGCAGATGTTGAGCACTCCACTTGCAGGCTCACAAAGCCAGGACATCTGTTAGAAATGTGTGAGCAGAGAGGCCATCAGCCCCTTAGACGCTGCAGTGATCCTCTGCCTTTCCTAAATCCTCTTCCAAATTACACTGAGGAGTAAGGGAATAGTCCCGTCCCTCACCACCCCCACCATTCCCAGTCCATGTTTTTTTGCTTCCAGGCTGGTGCTTCCACACAGTTGATTCAGGATCATTGACCCAAGCAGGTTCTTTTTTTTGTTTCAGGGCTTTCAGGACAAAAAGAAAAAGGGGGGTGAGCTTTTTGTTGGCCTCTTCACAGAGCAGATTTCTCTTAGCATCGGTCTCCATTGCAGATTCTGCTACAGGCTGGTGTGACAGAGCAGTTTAATGCAGAACAACCAGAAACAACACATGGTGAAGCACTGACCCATAATGCAATTAGCAGCCTTCCCCAGAAGCATTTTTCAATACCCCAGGGCCCTCAGAATTTGCTGACTGTTTGATTTGTGCTGCCCCAAATTCCTGACATTGCTTAAGCAAGCCACAGGACCAGGAACTAAGTGATCTTGTCTTCCAATCCTTTTTCTGTAAGGCTACTGCCTTTATTTTCTTAGAAAAAAAAAACCAAACAATTTCTTTCCCACCTCTGTCTTCCTGATCAGAGGAACACCAGTTTAAATCTCAGCTCTCAAGGGAGAGGGATTTGTTAATTTGACAATCCTCTATCCAAACGCTAGGAGTTGAACAAACAGTTGCTCCAAGATGAGCACACAGATTTTATTCCATTTACAATGATTCAATTAGCAGCCATCTAAGGAATTCTGAACATTTGCTGGGTGTGAACACACTGGCTCACAGTGGTTTGTTGTTCTTTATCCAGATGCTACCCTGGCAAGCAAAGATGTGCAAAAAAACTCCCCCACACCACACCTAGTCCATCCAAGGTGAAGGGCACTGCTCATCCAGCACTGGGCTGGAGGACAACCTGCATCCATCACCTGAGAGAAGATAAATGCTGCTGTCACCCTGGCTCCTGAGCTCCATCCATCACTGCTCAGCCAGGTTGGCTTTTGTTTATTTGGAGTTTTTTGGGTTTTTTTTTTTGTTTGGTTTTTTGTTTGTTTTTTAAATAAATGGATATTAAAGCTCACCTACCAAACCAACTGACAGTGAGAACTATCAGACATGGTGCAGCAAAGAAACGCTCTGATTTCATCCTGACAGAGCCCTGTGGATAGGTTTGGTCTCTCCCAACAAATAAAAGCATCCCAAAAACATCTTCTACCCTACACAACCCTTCTGGAGCCCTCAGGGAGGTTCTGCAGCACACAGACACCTCCACACTGAGTACAGACCAAAAGCCATCACCTGCCGCCCCCCTGCCTTCAGCTTTATTGCCTGGGGGACAACTGT